>NC_056743.1:1060870797-1060928297 GCF_019279795.1 Protopterus annectens
TGCTCATTTCATGGCTAAATTTTGGAGCTTGTGCTGAAATATATTTGTTTCTTTTCTAACACCCCTATGGAATTATCACTTAAGATATAAGCAAACATATACTTATATAAAAGAAAACAAACCATGTTAACACATTCACGGTTACAAACATTGTACAGCACATATATTTAAGCAAAACCTGATAAATAGGTATGGGTATATTGATGATTTACTCACCGTTGGTATGGGTTGATCACATGGGTGAATCCCAAGTGATTAAACCAAGCCAATCATCGGTAAATCCTCATATACCTACACCCATGAGTTGGTTATTGCTATTATACAATGACATTTTTTTAAGAAAGAAATTGCTTAATTTTTTAAGTAATATCTTTGTATAATGATGCAGTAGTTTTTGTCTGCACTGTTTCCTCATTTTTCCACATTTGTTCATGCATTACACATTTGTATGGGACTTACTTTCCTATACTTGCACAGCACATCAGCGCTGTTGAAAACAAAAAACAGAGAAAGGAAGATCTTGACTGCCTTTTTTTTTAACTATAAAATCAACACAGTTTAGAGGTACAAGAGAGAATGGACAGAAATACAAGAAAATTATGTATGTATGTTTCTTTAGTTTTGCAGAAAGTACCTGATTTTACATACATACCGCTAAACCTCTTAGCTCACGAAATGTGGTCATAGCCTTAAATGACAGGGGTCAAAGGCTCCAAAATAGGGACTGACTGTAAATGTTGCTCTTATCTGAAACTGAAATTTGTGTCATTATTTAGTGAGTTCACTTCTCAGTAATTTTTTCAGAAAACTACAAATTTTATGAGGAACATATCAAAAGTATGAGGCAAAAATCTGGACATTCTGTGAAAATCTGGACCCAGCTAAAAAAAAAAAAAAAAAAAAAAAATTCCTTAGTTACACCCGTTTGCTTGCCCACTATTTCTGACAGAGTACCCTGTAGGGAATTTTTAAAATCTGTCAACTCATTACACTCCTAAAACATGTTTCCAGTTACCTGTTTCTTCCACATCATACCTCCCAACATCTGCTTGGGGTATAAAAATACCCATGCAAACACTTTCAAGTAAAAATCATAAATCTTCTGGACTTTGTTGCATATTTGGGAGCCATACAAATATTCTCCTATTGTTTCTTTGTGAATTGCTTATTTAGTCTCTCTTTTCAAATTTTTTTCTAATCTCCTCTGATTGATTCCTATTGTTATCGTGAAATATTTTATATTCCCTACTAATTATCCTTTTTGTAGCAGCAGCTTCTGTTCTAGATTCAGCTAAAAACTCTATTAGACAGGCTGTTCACTTAAGATTTCCAATTCCCTTTTTCTTTACCTATATTCTGATATCAATCTCTGATATGGAAGGCAGTCTCTACCTTCTGTAGTCCAAATGTCTTCTTGAGCTCCTCCCACTGTGTTACCTTAACTGCAGACATCCCTGTCTCCAGTTTCATGTTGGATTACTTCTTAGAATTCTTTCTGTTACTTTGTGTGTGTAATATTCTCTCTTTTTTAATTTCTCCAAGTCTTTTGGGTTTCTATTACAATGATAGGAATGGACCCCATTCCTAAGTCAAAGTACGATTAAAGTTCATGAAATTAGTATTGTTTCAGTCTTTGATGTCAGCCAGAAGTGCTCTTTGTAGTACCTGCAATGACTCCTCCTGCAATTTGTATAGGTTACATGTACTGGTAATATATTTGAATATGATTGTAGATTCTTTTTTATAAGACCAGTCGGTCCTACAACTATTGGAACTATCTGGGTATCTTTCTTCCACATTGCTCTTATTTCTGCCTGCAAATCCTCATATTTTATGACTGTGTCGCTCTACGTAAGCTACTGTAGTCACTAGGTGTGGCAACTTTAATGATCACTGCTACTTTTGTCTTCTTTTCGTAGACCAGTATTATCCAGTTTTCTGGTATCTGTCTTTGAACTGTTGGTAATGGGTGATCCCATGTGATGTAGACTTCATCATTTTCAATGATGCTTTGTGGCTCTTGTTTCCAGTGTTTTTCAGCCACTTCAGTACCATAATGTTTACACAATCTCCAGTGCAAAAGTCTTGCCACATTATTATGCCTTTCAGTATACAGTTGCTCTGCCACTAGTATGGGGTTTGAAACGGTTTCCAATTCAGTTTTACAAAACCTACATTTGCTTGTTTCTCCCACATGTTAAATGGACCTTGTAAACCAATGTGGACTTAGCCCACTATCTTGGGCCGCCAATATTAACCTTCCATCTCTTGAATTTGCCTCTGTTAACCATTCCTGCATTCGGTCCTGATCAAAATGAGGTTCTTCCAGAAGATTTCTATATTTGTAACTATATTTATGCATTTTCCACATTTCTTGCCTCCTCATCTGGTCCTTCACCTGATATTCTTTCTTTTGTTTTTTGGCATATTCAGTTGCTGCCTGCTTTTTCTACTTCTGGTTTGATTTCCATTCCTGCTTGATGTTGATATGCTTCTGCTAGACTAAGCAGAGAAGTCATCTTAGATTTATTCTCCTCATGTTTCAAAACTTTCACTATGTTCAGGTCTTGTGAGGTCAGCAGGTGTGTGCAGTCCCACGATTGCAGGTCTATATATGTAATCAATTTCAAGAAGGCCCATCCCTCCTTCGGAATGGGGAATATATAATCTTGGTATGCACTGATTTTTATAAATCATTTGGTGAACATGAAACATCCGTCTTGTTTTCCTGTCTAATCTATCCAACACATTTTGGGTAAAATCAATCACTCCAAAACTGTAAGGATAGGAAGAGCAAATTGGTTTATAGCTTGAATTTTGTTCCTAGATGTCAAAGCTGCTTTCAGGATAAATGTAATTCTTCTGAAGTATTCCTTACTAAGTTTCATTCACATTTGTTCATGCTTTATTGTTGAGTCTTCATTAATTCCCAAATATTTATACACTCCCTCTTGCTCAAGTTCTTTTATATCACGTTCTTGTCCCAAACTGATGTTTTCTTGGTGCTGCAGTTTTCCTTTTTTAAAGGTTGCTTTTGCACATTTATCAAGACCAAATGACATTCTTATATCATCTGAAAAAGTTTTGACACCTTGCAGTTGTGCTTCCAGTTCCTCAATGAACTATACAGTTTTAAATCATCAACAAAGAGAAGATGAGAAGTCTTTACACTTTGTTGTTTTCTAGGAGCCAAATTAGCCACGGCTTAAGCTGGTAAGTAGACAGCTTAATGGGTTAAGGGCCAGAGATAATAGCAGTGGTGACAAAGAGTCACCCTGGAATACCCCCTCTGAATTTTTATCCCTGGGATAATAATTTGTCCTTTATCATGGCTTAATTACAAAGTGGTCTGCCACTGCTCATGGTCACTGTAATGTCCTCGATCAGTGTACAGTGCATCTTGTACTTTAATAAGCACTCTTTTATCCATGAATGTGGGATACTACCAAATGCTTTTTTTGTAGTCAATCCATGCCATACTTAGATTATTCCCCGTTTTACAGTTCTCCACTATGACTTCATTTAACAACAAATGATCCTTTGGTCCATGGGCTACATGGCATGCTACAAAAGCCCCTCTAGATCAAATTAAATTTCGAAAATTAGGGAATGAGACAAAAAGATCCATTTTACTAGATAAAAAAAACAACTTCCATCTCCAGCAGGGAAACCAAAATAACCCTCAAAAGTTCTAGGCAGGTACAAAATAAACTACTGCACCCAGGACAAACCACCACTCCTCCCTTAGCCTGTACTGATAAACTACCAGAGGATGTCATTAACACCTTCAATTGTTTCTTCATGGAGTATATCCAAGCCCTAGCTAGCCAATTACCCCTGAACTCCTCTAAAATACAGGATACCATTCCCAGTATCCAGCTCTCCTTTAGCTTCCAACCAGTCTCTACATCTTTTATTTGTACCCTAATCAAAAAATTAAAACCTACTACCCTAGCTGCTGATCTTCTCCCTGCCGAATATTTGCAAAAAGCTGCAGGTACCATAGCGTACCCCATTTCCATTCTAATCAATTGTACCATATCAGAAGCTACAGTCCCTTCTATCTGGAAAATATCTCGTGTCATACCCCTCCATAAAGGTGGTAGCTCTACTGAATTGTCTAATTTGAGACCCATAGCTATCTTGTCACCTCTGGCTAAAATTATGGAAAAGTGCATCCATAAACAACTTCTGCACTATCTAATCCAGAACAACCTACTGGCTAATTCTCAGCATGGCTTCAGACCACATCATAGTACTACCACAGCCCTCCTCACCTTCTTCAATGCTATAAACTATAACAGGAACAATAACAAATTATCTTCAGCCCTTTTTTTGGATCTCTCAAAGGCTTTTGATATGGTTAACCACTATCTACTCATCTACAGCCTGAAAACTATGTCTCTAGGCAATCACTCTCTCCAGTGGTTTAAATCTCATCTGCATGATATACAACAAGCCGTCCTATGGCAGAACAAACTATCTAACCTCCTACCCAACACCCTAGGTGTCCCCCAGGGGTCTATTCTGGGACCTCTTCTGTTTTTCCATTTTTATTAATGACCTTCATACTGTCATCCCAAAAACAAACTGCATTCAATATGCAGACGACTCCACGTTGATCTGCGCTGCCACCTCCCAACCCGAATTGTAGACAATTACTCAGAGTACTTTTAACTTAGTTGAAAATTGGCTTGGTGATCACTGTCTGATTTTAAATCCCAACAAAACAAAGCTCCTACTTTTCTCCCCCACCCAAAGATCCTTGGTGTTATCTCTCTCCATTAAGTCTAATAATGGTACCATAATCTCCCCAGATCTCCACACAAAACTCCTAGGAGTTATTGCAGACAACAGTCTTAAATTTGATGTGAATCTCAACAAAACTATCAAAACCATTAATAAAAAACTTGGCTCACTATATAGGATAAAGCCATTCCTAACCCCACCTGCTAGAACTGCCATTGTCCACTCCCATCTACTCTCTAGCCTCTTCTATGCCTCCCCTTTACTTACTAATTTGAACAAAACTGTACTTAAAAAACTCTCTAGCTGCTATAATCACATAGCTAGATTTGCCACTGGCCTGCCCTATAGAACACATCACTGTAAAAACCTAAATAATCTTGGATGGCTAGAACTACCCAGGCTGATTCAGTATAACCAACTTATAGTGGCTCATAAAATACTTAACCAACCTGAAAATACACCTGCACTAAAAAACATTATCTATCCCACTCCAACCTCAGACCACTTCACTCATCTAATAGACTGGTAGTACAAACTATCAAATCCAACAACTCAGCTGGTGACTCCCTGTTCACCAACTCTGTTGACAAAACTTGGAACTCACTACCTGCTGACATTACCCTAGTGACTACCCTATCTCAATTCAAGAAAAGTCTCAAGCAGTATTTCAAGTCTCAGTGGTTATCTCCTTGCTCCAAGCCTGACTAAATACTTAGTTTTACTTGCATACCAATACTATTTTTAACTGGAACTCATTTGTTTTTTAATTGTTAAGCCATATTATAAGTTTGTGAGATTGTATAACTTATACTCCTCAACAGAGTCTATAAATTGTGCTTAATTTGTACTATGTTAAGTTTGCTTGTGTAACTACCTTTGGAGCTTTTCTCCCCGGGCCTCTGGTGAAAATGGACATGTATCCAGTCGGACTATCCCGGTCAACAAATGTAAAATAAAATAAAATAAATAAATAAATATGACTTTCTTCTGTTCCCCTTTTGTTCTATTACCATAACTGAGTTTTCTTCTAAATGACTATAAACTCTATTGATATCAGTTCCAGTGTATAGTTTATACGTTGTCAGAAGGCAAGTTATTCATCTAGAATTTTTAGGGTAGCTTGCAGGTGCAATCAAGTAGGAGCATTATTTTTCCTGTTGTTAGCCAGGTTGGTGTTTGTTTAGGGTGCGCATATAATTAGTTCTTACTCATGGCTGGTGCAAAGTTAATACTTTTAACCAGAAGTTAGGTACTGCATCTGGGCTTGGGGTTTTCCAATTAGAGTCTTTTCTTGCAATATTCAGTGTGGCTGTCATTATTCTTCTTAATGATTTGCATCCAAAATCCCAGTCTTTCCTTATTTTGTGAATTTCACCCCTGCTTCATTATCCCTTTCCACTTTGAATTATAGCTTTCTGCATGTGTTACATATCTGAGCCTTAATTGTGTAGCTCTAAAATATCCCTTCAAATAAACTAATCCCAAACCACCTTGTTTTATGGGAAGGATCAATGTATCTCACCTGACTCTTGCCCTCTTCACCTCCCAGATAAAATCCTTCAACTCTTTATTAATTACTATTCACAACTTCTCCTCTGGTTGATAAAAGTATGCCTGGCCTGTTTATAAAACTAAAAGAACTAAAAACATTTTCATTGTTTGTATCTTGCTATCCATGTCCATAAACAAGAGCTTCAGGTTCTCAGTTTTTGTATTATCATTTATTGAGTCACTTCTCACATATCCTTAACTACCATAACATGATTCTTTTAACCCATACTCCTAAATAGTTAATTTTATTGTGTTGCCATAAATATAGGTATTACTGAACAAATTCATGGTGGATACATAGTTTACAGCTACATCTTCATCACTTGTATATCATGAAAAGACTCAAAACTGTTTCAGAATGTTCCATAACACCAATATGTCTTTTTTGAGTTTTATCAGGTACAAAATATTGTTGTCTGCAAATAAAGCCAACTTTTTTGATTGCTATACCAATTATATACTTGAATTTCTCAGTCTTTTATTTTGTTTGCCAGTGACTCTAAATATAATGAAAATAACAAAAGGAAAGAGGACACCCCTGCCTGGTTCCTGTGTTCAAGCACAACTTAGAGAGGAACCCTCCAACTTTAATTTTTGCCTCCACTCCCTGATATATCCTCATAAATAATCTTATTATTGTATCAGCGAATACAAATGCTTCAATTGCCCTACTCATAAAATCCCAGCTAACTCTTTCAAATGCTTTCTCTGCGTCAAGACTCACCAACAGTGATATTTTCTTACATTCTGCTTCCCTCTGGATCATCAATGTTCTATTAATGTTAACAAATGCTTGCCTCCCCCCACAAAAGCACATTGATCCATATGTCTCCATTTAGACATAAACACTTTATAATCATGCCTATATGAAGCTCGGTCTCATGGGTCTTTACCCCTTTAGGTATTACAGCTACCATTGCTTTCTTCCGAGGATATTGGCGCTTCCCTCCAAAATGTATTTGTTTCTTATTCTTCTATTTATAAGTCAGATGATTGTTTATTTCCTGATTTAAATTCACATATTCTGTTTAAGTCAACACCTTCATCTTAGTATTTACTTTCCCTTTCACTGATTCAATTTCTCTTTTGCTGATTTATCCTTTTTACTTATTTTTCTTTTGTTAAGCATTATTGCAAATGTTCAGAATCTATATTCCTTTCTAAACATTTTTCAGTGCAAAGTGCCTCAGATCAACTTTATCTTAATATTTCAGCTGTCTGCTGTTGTGTTTATTTTGCAATCTGAAATTCTATTTTGCCATTAACTTTGTCTACTATCTTTATGTTTTCCAATATGTCTTTTACTTTCCTGCTTTAATTCAGCCATCTCAGTTATTCTGTTTACATTGTTTTCATTTGTTGTATAGTTTTTAATCTACATTCTTCTTTTCTCTGTATATTTTTACATATTTTCCACCATATCAGGTGAAAAGTATCTTTCCTTTTGCCTCTTCTTTCAGTTTTATGGGTCCTATGATTTATGGTCAAATGACCAACATCATAAAAACTCAAGTGACACCTCTGCAGAAAGGTTTTAAATACAGTGTTAGGTATTACTAAAAGCCATCTTCTATACTTTAAGAACAAAGGGTGCATATTGTAGAGATTCTGTTTTGGCAGCAAAAGGTACTCATTGTTATCTAACTATGATACCGTTTTATTCTAGGTATCTTTTACCCTGTAACTGACCATCAAACCTTCTACAAATAGACTCCGTTTATTTATTCCACTGTCTTAAGGAATTACCTTTGCACAGTATGTGGCAGACAAGAGTCATACTAAGTAGCCAACATACAGGCAGCCATGAGAATTGCTTGTGCCTCACCAAGGAATCCTGGGAATGACCGGGTTTGCATGGTCTAACACCATGCTTTGGTTTGGTGGACAAGCAACCAACATCACCATGAGATCCAAAATGTATTCCACTGTAAGCAGATGCTCCTGTATGATTGATAATTAAGGCTACCAACAAGTATTGGCTTGATGAGCCAAACGCCTTTACCAGGACATGCACTGTGATTATACCCCTCAACTGTCCAGATTTTCACAGAATGTCCAGATTTTTGCTTGTGTTTTTTTTTGGTAAATCACCAGCAAATCATTGAGGACTGCAGTCAGAAAATAATGGCAGATATTTGAGTTTCAGAATTCACAACCTACAGAAAATTCATGCTAATATAAAAGTTGTTATTCTATCAACTTTTTTAAGTTTGTAAGAGCAATATTTAGAAAGTCTCCCTATTTTTGGGCTTTTGTCCCCATTATTTGGGGCTTTGTCCAGATTTCTTGAGCTAAGAGGTTGAGGGGTATGACTGTGATGCCACCCCACTCTCAAAGGGATTATGGCTGCATGCTTCTTGCTCTATCTCCTCCCCTAAATGGCCATGCCCATCCTTTGCTGCCTGCTCCATGAAGTGCCCAAGCAGCTAACCAACCTCAGGTCACCTGGGCCATAGCCAGGGCTTTATCCCTTTACTCCCCCAGAACAGGCAGGTAATCACAATACAATTTTTGCTGAGGAGATACTTTAGATGGGTAAGTAAAGAAATTAGGTTATGCTATACATACCTCTCAACCTGCAGATGCTGAAAATAGGAGTAAAGGCCCTTGAGCTGTAGAAATATCTAGCCGAAAATCTGGACATGTAATTAGCAAAAAATTTAAATACCAAATAACACATAGATCTCCCTTTTTACCGTTGGAATGTTGGATACTACTCAGAAATATGTTTTAAAAACAGAGAGTGACAAAAAGATGGAAAAAATATAAGCACATTATCAATGAAACAGTGTAAAATTTGCATATTTTAATTAACTGAATTGTAAAATCCTACCACACGAGGTCTTTTATTTTTGCTTCTAAAAAAGAATGATGTAAAATGTGTATCCTCTTCCATTAAATTATTGGTGCTACTAGTTTGTTGGTAATGAAGTGAGATTTTCTGTGTATTACCTTCAAAAATCATGGGTGATAAGGGTGATTCAGAAATTTGTGTGAAGGGGTAAATCAAGCCTGAAAATAGGGGCATACCTCCAAAAATAGGTACATCATGTGCAGGGGTAAATCAAGCCTGAAATAGGAACATTCCTTCAAAACAGGGACAGTTGAGGAGTCTGAATGCTATACTGTACTACTGAAAGGAATAAACCAATCCTAATATTGTTATGTAAAGAAAAAGAAGGAACTATATTATATGAAGAGCAGCTCAACATGTCATTTATTTGAAGGCAACAAGTCCTTTAAAGTCTAAATGCAAACAGAAAAATAGTATGGTATATGCAGTAAGTTACTACAGAAAAATATAATTGCTTGATTCATTGACAATGAGAACAAAATAATCATTTCTTGGCTAAAAGCAGAAAGAAAAGAAAAAAAAGAAAAGAAAAGAAAGGAAAGGAAAGGAGAACTACCAAGACTGGGAAGCCTACACTTTGTCATGTGATGCTTTGTCAGGTACAGAAATGGTAAATCAGGAAGATGGTCTGTTTCCTGTTGTTGGCATTTCAATATATCAACACTGGCACAGAGAAGAGGGTAACAGTAAGTTGGGTCTATAGTATATTTTAGAAAGTTTCAGACATCGAACACCATATGGTCGACATCATATGAGCGATGTTTGAAATTTCAAAAATATAATAAAAAAATAAATAAATAAACTATACTTACCTAAATGCTGTAGGAGGGGGGTAAGCCGCCCTGCACTCCGCATGTGAGGGCTGTGGCCCCCACACCCCCACTACTTAAACTACTCTGAGGTCGCACTGCATTGAAGTAAAGGGAAAATATTCCCTACGGCGATTTCTGTGTTACGCATGCAACATTTCAACCAATCGAGTACGCTCAATATGCGTTCGCCGTTTACAATTTTCAATCACGTGATAGGAACCCCAGTAAGTTTCATGCATTTTTTCCACTTTCTTCCTTTTCACCGAATCTTTTCCTTCCTTTTATCTGAGTTTATGAAACCTTGTTGTTAGTATACATAAAGTTCAGGTATGTGGGACTTGCCCCCATGTTGAGGGTACAAAGGGATATGTTTTTGTTTTTGTTTGACCTTGGGAGTGTTGCTGTTTTCAGCTTCAGCTTCCCAAGGCTTGAAGCCCTTTAGTTTTGAGTAATCACATGCCAGCTAAAGGACAGATGATTACTCATAAGGCTTCTTACTAAAATGTCGAATCTCGTAGCATCAAGTGCTGACACACGAGGAAAAAAAGGAGTACAGCAAATATCAAAATTGTTTTTCTCCTTTAAAATTGTTTTTGCATGGGGTGTGGGTTATTTTCAAGCCTCCCACACTCCCGATCTTATATATGTACCGACTCTGAGACTGCCATACTTCATAGAATGGGGAATATTTCTAGAAATTGCCATCTCAGAACTAGCATATACAAGTCCATTTTTTAGTCATTTGGTTTTTGTATTACTGGACATGCTTATGTGGTTCCCGACATTTCAAATGGTTACTGCATTCAAACCTACTATCATGGATAGGAGCCCTAGCCTTCACAATTGCAGGATTATAATTGTGTGTGACTGATTGACTGCTTTTCTTTAGATCCATCATGTTTTCCTTCCTCTTTTTTTTTTGAGAGGGACAAGGATATTTTCTAACAGCCAATGTATCATTGTCTTCATGCATTTGTGGCTTTGAAATTAAAATCAAATCTTACTAAGCTCATGGCTTTGTTTGTGTAATTATGTGAAATAAATTGTAATTGTTGACTTGTTAAAGACAAGGGCTACAACTATATCTCCATTTAGTATTAAAGTTTTGGCTCCGGTATTTTATGATTTTTTTGCTCTGTTTCCAAATGGATTTTCCTACTTGACTTATTTAGGATTGAGGATTTTAACTTGGTTATCTGGGCCTTATAGTTGCAGCCAGAATATTGTTACTTTGTATAATTTCTGACCATTTCAAAAAATATCAGCAATACATTATACCAGACAGGATTTGCTATGGCTATGGCCTACAATGTGACTTGTATTGGATTATATTTAAACTAAGAGATAGAAAATGCTTATTGCTGATGATTTGATAGTTTGCTTAACTGGTCATATGCTTAATGCATTGCTTTGCTATACAAGGGACTATGAGTAGTTAGCATTAGCCAGCAATGCAGTCTGGCATTACCATTTCTACACAGAAGCTGTACATCATGGCAGAGAGCAGATTATTTATATTGTACTCACTGGTGTTGTGTGTTTTGTTATGAAGGCACAGTCTGGGGGTAAATGCAATAGATAAAGTAAAGTTAGAAGAGCTAGCAGGAGCCAATAAATATAGTTTTGGTATTGTTCACAGCTAAGGAGGGCGGATGAGCATTTTGTGATAAGTGTATGGCATTAATGGAGAAATAGGGTTTGCAGGTTAAGCATAGAAATTGCGAAGCCAATGGTAAGTAGGAGAAAGACGGAGGTTGCGAATTAATCTTTATTAACAGCAGTGGAAAGCTACATATAGAGCTATACCTAGCAGAAAACAAAGGAAAAATCCTATGAAGTTTACTAAAGATGCTCTGAAAGCAGCCAGGTAGAAAACAATTCTGTTTGTTAATGAAACATAAAGGGCAAATAAAGCATTAAGACATGCTGAGCTTAGGATATGACAAAAAATATGATTAGGAGTATTGAAGCTGAAAAGGAAATAAGGCTGAATTATAGTGAAAGAAGGTGCTTGAAACTTGATAAAACAATCCTAGTAAAGTCTGAGATTAAAAGGTATTTGAATGACGCAGACATTTCTATTAGTACTTTGTTTCACTAGACAAACTTACCTGAAATGAAGGAGTGGATGAATAGGGGTGGAAGCTGGATGAATAGAGTCTTCTTATAAGATAGTATGGGGCAGGAAATGAATAAACTCTAAGAGATCTAAGATATGTAAAGTCCTGAAAGCAGTGGCTGGAGGCCAGGCCTTAATAAGGTCATTGCATGCACTGCAAAAAAGGGTATAAGAAACAGGAAAAATATTAAGAGACTTAAAAACACCTATCAAGGCATTTCATGAATTGGAATGTATATCAAGGACATAACTAGGTATCAATACCCATGAGGTCCTCATCTCCATCATGGATATCAAATACAGAAGCTTTTCAGAAAGTGATTGTTTTAAACTATGCTAATGTGTATACATATTTTGCATATAGTCACTACATTTATCATCATTGTCATTGTATTATACTTCCTCTAGAAAATGTATGACTTCTGAAACAAAGAAGTATGTGTTTTAACTCTTCTATTACTGTTTTTATATTACTCAGCTGTATATGGTTCACTGTGAATTGTTGCCCTTCATATTGAGTTATCTTGGAGATGTCTCTCCAGCCACCACTGAAAATGGCAGTTCCCAGCTGGACAAATAAAAAGTAAATAGCAGTTGCATTCTTGAAGACTGGTAGCTTAAATGTAGCCCCAGCCAGTATGGATTCATTGCAGAGTGGACATGCCTAACCAAGCTGGACTAACAGTATACTTGAACTGTGGAAGAGTTGACAAGTGAAATGTAGTCTCTGCAGTTTACTTGGCCTTTGCCAATTACTCCGGTTGTCATTATAAAGGTTACTTTAAAAAAGCAAGGTTATGTACAAAAGCTTGAACAGGAAGCTTCCGGTGACAGAATGTAGCCTAATGGGATAAAGGATTAGGTAAACCTCCTGGAAAACAGTGAGTGAATAAAGGAGTTAACAGCCATTTTCTAAGGCAGACTACTGATGAGGTTCTATGATTGCTTGTACTGGGACTAGCTCTGACTAGTATAATATCTGATCATAAGAATTCTTTGCAGTACTATAAGCTTGTTAGGAGATGACATGAAAATGGGGGTAGTTGCTACTGATGGGGAAAGGATCCCAAGAAAAAAAGCTATTCAGATTAGTAGATTGTTTGCAGAAGTAGCAGCATACATCGGGAACAACACAACTGACTAAAAGCAATTTATATTAATTCTTAGTGCAGCAATCTCACCAAGAAATTTGACAGACGATAGTGGTTACTGCATGGTAGGAGCAAGAGAGCATGAAGCAGAGAGAGAGAGAGAGAGAGACAGACAGACAGAAAATTATGACGTGGCCTGTACCATACAAACTATGCTGTTAGAAAAGTAGCTCTTGAGACCTAATAGTTTGCCCATCTGAACTATACGTTTCATTCAGTCAAAATAAGTCTTCTGTTCAGAGGAATAGAGACAAAAAGAAAGATACCACCTGTGGCAGACTCAAGAGGGGAAATGTGACTACCAAGTCAAGAGCAGATATCACACAGGATTATGAACAGGCCTTTGGTCATAGCTAAGTTGTTATGTGTCAATGTTCAAGCCATGAATGTGAAGAAATTCACCATGACAGCAAAGCTGAGCTAAACTCAAGATCTGAATATTATAATCTGTGTCAGGAACATTTAACTCAGAGGAATATGGTCAGGTCCTCAGTCATAACCATCTTCTTATGTGTTTGAGATATCATTGACAAGAAAAGCACCCCAAGAACAGAGTGAAGCAACACTGAAGAGATAAATAGTGACATCCATTTTGAGAACTCATTATATGAGAGAGTGAGAGATGCAATCATAATTCTTTGCATTACATGTACCTTAAGTTGCCTCAATGTTTTACAAATTGCAGAGGAAAAAGGGAAGGAGCATGAATCTTTCTTACAACTTTAAAAGCTGTAAAGCAGTTATTGCTGCCTCATAGACAGTGGCCAGAATCAAAGTATATCTTTGATCCTGCAGAAAGCTGCAATGTGCTTCACACTGCTGCGTAGAAAACAGTGTGGCAGTGCTGAAGTGATTTAGATTTTTAGAGATGAATTATCTTCTTACCATTTTTTCTCTTGAGGCTGCAGTTTATGCCCTCTAGCATGAGACTAGAGATTAACAGTGCTGAAAGGTGCTTAACAAAATATTGTTAAGCATCTTTCTTACAACACAAAGGTGCTTAACAAAGCATTTTTTCCTGAATTTTGAGAGTAACTGGGGTGCTTTATGTGCTACAAGTGAGTTATGATCAGAAAGCATCGATCATAATTATTTACTCTATGTGGAGCTCAGTGCACTGTTAGAAAAAGTATAGGTGCCAGAGAGTTTTACGTCTTTGAAAACTGCCTCATAGACAATGGCCACAAGTAAAGCATAGTTTTGATCCTATAAAAAGTTGTAAAATACTTTACACTGTGACACACAAAAAGAATGGCATTAGACCGAAGTCTTTTATAGCTTTAAAAATTGTTTTGGTTTATTGCTGCTGTCCTGAGATGTGAGAGGAGGGTTTAGAGACTTGAAAGGTGCGTCACAAATTTTTGTTAAACACTTTTATTATGTGAGAAAGATACTCAACAAAGTGGTCTTTTTCCCATATTCAGAGTGTAATCTTAATACTCTGATCAGTACAAATTATTAACACATCTGAAGAGAACAGTCAGGTGTGTAGCACTTTTATGGGCAGACACTTTTGTACTCTACCAGAGATTTATAGTTCATGTAACATTCTACACAGAGCATCTTCCAATAGTAGAATAAATGTATTTTCTTCCAGATGCTGTTTTTTTGTTATCCCATATTATGGTAGCAGGGCAATTCTCTGTTCTAGAAGTTACTTTACTGAAACAAAAAATGTAAATAGTTTCATTTGGGAAGTGTTCCTTAAAACAGATATTTCAGATAAAGATCACTCATTGTTCACAGTTAACATTTTATTATATGCATCTGCTCTCAACTCCAAGGTCTTATCATTTTGGTAACTAATCTAATCAGTTTTTTTAATCCAGTCATGTAGTTCACACCACTTAATATAACAGACTTCTAAGCTAATACCAAGAAATTGACAGAATATGGAATGGCTGCACTCTTGAATGCAAATGCATTGTCATATTGCAGGTGGCTATTGCTTAAGTATAAGAACAAATTATTAATTATGGTTTACTGTTAAGCAACAATGTTTGCCTTAAGAAATCAACTCAAAAAAATTGCTACTTAATTTAAGATATAGTCTCTGCACATTACTGGCTGTCTGCATTGTTAGTACATATATCTATATATTTTCTTTTAAGACAAAAAATGAATTATTCTCAAATGACAGTTAGACAAGTGAGATAAAGTATAATCTGTAACTATTAAAATAAATGGTAGTATTTTCTTCTTTCAAAATTTAGCTACTGAAATCAAAAACATTTGAGCACACTGCATTTTGAAAATGGTACTTTTCTCTAAATCCAGAGAAGAAAAAAGTGGCATATGGAGGTGATTCTAAATAAGTATTGTGTGAGTGTGCGTGTGTGTGTGGGGGTGGGGGGGTGGGGTGGGGAGTATGGCTCTATAGCACTCTAATTCTTGACAAATATCTATTCTTGATGTTCTTATCATAAATTTGTCCATTAAAGGTAAATGTTTGTTACTTTTGAGAGTCCCAAAAGACAAAAAAGGAGATAATAATCTTATAGCAAATTCATTAATATAGGTTTTGTCATAGGAGGAGGAGTAATCAGATGTTACATTAAATGCAATGTACTTGTAAAGGCACCATGTTAAGTGCAAATTGTGTCAAACAAATTATGAGAGGAAACAGAAGACATGAGAAATTTAGAAACAGTCAGCTGCCACCAGTGGAAACATGCTAGCCACAAATAAGTCATACTCATGGCGGAATCCACCTCATGGTATTTTAAGCATGTTATAGTACTATAACTCACAAGGGTAAATGTCAGCATAGCTATATAGGGTAATACAATGATATAACTATATATCACATCTCCTAGTAGCTGCCCTATCAAAAGGATGACAATGGTGTCTTCCCACTTTTACCTTTGAGAACTTCATATGGATAATGTGGTTAGGTTGTGAAATCCCCAGTTTTTCTTGGTGATTAATATTGCCTTAGTACTGCAGCTTTGTGCAAGAAATATACTCACCAATGATATAAAAGTCAACATCACATTAAGTACAGTACGTAACGTTTACAAAGAAGATATATATTTTTAATAATACATTTTATTTTGGATAGAAAATGCAAGTAATGTCTGCACAGCACCATGTTAACATTAGAAATAGAGAGACATGGGAAAAGGTGTGCTACACTTTATAGCAGTCACTTAGTACAGATAGACTAGCATCACTATGGACCTAGGTTTAATGCACAGGTAAGGTGAATACTTAATTTTCTACTCCATTTTAACAGCTATAAGTATGCAGCATACATACAATGAAAAACTCTGAGCTGAAATACTTGACATTAGCTGTCATATAGCAACTTAAGTTTGTACTGAGGCAGCACACAGATGCTTGCAAACCTAATGTCATCTGTCTGTTTTGATGAACTGGCACAAGCATTGTTAGACCTGATGAAAAGTCAGTGTACTTGCTCCCTGTACTCTATAACTTCATTTGACATATAACACACTAAAGGTGCACTGTAGTTCCTCTTTGTAAACAATTCCTTCAGCTTGTCTAACTGCACCAAAAAAAACTCATCCAAGGAAAAAAATTTGGACATGTTGAGTTTACCCCTACATGACGTATTTTTACATACTTCAGGTAACTGTTGCATGACTACAAACAATTCTTAGCAAAAGTAGGTGTTTTTATACACAGGGATGGCCTAACAACATTTCTATATAGCTTTTATGATTTCAGTATCTAAAAATGGTATTGTAGCATAATCAAGAAATCAATAGGTTCATTCAAATATGTTAGGAACAGGTCTATGAATTGTTTATTTTCTTACCCTAATAAAAATAAATTATTTTACTTTCAAAAACAGAAAAATTTGTTGAAGATGCATGTAATCAAAGAGGAACAACTCTTCCCACTCTGGCATTACTTTGTTGACAAATGACAGGCCAGTAGCGGCCTCCATGGCTACACCTCTCACATGTTGGAAGAGCTCCTGACTGAACCTAAAAAAGATGTAGGTCAGCATCAGGTCAAATAAGGACTTCACTTCTAAATCTTTGGTGTATGTTTGCTGGATTTGTTAGAAAATGGCCTTAACATATCCATACAAGCTGCTTGTTGCCTGAAAGCCAATGATGACTAAAACACTTCAGAATCAAAGGTCACATCATTAAGTTTGAATAAAAATGAAACCACCACTAAATATAGGGTAAGACTATCAACAAAATGGGGGTTCAAATGAGCTCTAAATATAAAGCTAGGGGCACAGTTTTTAAACCATTTTCAAACACTATAACCCTAAACAGAGGGTCAAGATAAATTTAGGAATCCCAAACTCTACTTCAGTTTTACAATACTTCACAGTATAAAATACATACATACATAAGTACATGATTAAACAATCAATCAATTTAATATAATGCATTTAGAATATCTGTGTCAATGACTTGTATATACTGTAGTTTCAGGCATCTATAGCCATTAATAACGTCCCCCTCCTTTAGCCATTTTCATAACTCTCAGTGTTTCATGTTTCTGTAAGACTTTCAATGTTACTGTATCATTAGAAGACATACTGAAAATGGATTATCTGGGGCTTGGCTAACAATGACCTTATATGTCACTCACAAATGCTTTCAGAAAAAGCAAATATTTGCACTAATGATGGATTGACTTCACTGAGATTAATACAGCTTTCTGACATACAATTTAAGTTCTGCAGTGGTATACACGAAGGCATCTGCCTTTAAAGGAATAACTGAAAACCAACTTGATAATATAGCTATTTGTTTGTTATAGAAGTGGCTTGCATAAAAAGTACCACAGTGATTCATAACAATACTGTACACTGGACTATTAAAATGGTTGCAAATTAACAGGGTCACCTTCATTTTTATCCAAACTTAGCATACATAGTATCAAATAGCTGGTTAGGTGTAATTTACACTATAACAGATTTGCATTTGAAGAGAATATGAGCATAGTGCAGTGCTTAGAAGACTCTGCTATCGAAACCCGCAGTGAAGCTACATGTTGCTGTGCATGTGTAGTCAGCATAAAAAACACAGAGACTGGACCCCCCCCCCATTTTGACTACATATAAGTAACCATAGTACTGGGAAAAATGTAGAAAGGAAGAAAAGGATTTGCGGATTTCTAATCATCCCAAGAATTAAGCAATAATTATTACAATATTGGAAGAGCAAGACCAAACAGGGTGTTTGAGGGCATAAGACATGATGTGGCTTTCAGAGAATAAAATGTTATTCTGTTCATTACCATGTCTATGAATTGCATAGTCAGACCACACCATGCTAGTGTTATCCCTAGCAGCCTATTCATCATACTAGCAAAGGAGCATGTGCATATACATATACACACGTGCACACACACACACACACACACACACACACACACACACACACACACACACACACACACACACACACACACACACACACACACACACACACACACACACACACACACACACACACACTCATATTCACTTATCCACAACCCCTCACTCACTCAAATACACAGAAACCCCAACCCACAGATATGCATGCAGACTCTGAAATATGCACAGTCTCACACAGCTACACAAACGGACTCATCAGCATTCCCCATATAACTCCCATAATGTGACCACACAGGCAGACCTACACACACCAAATACTCACACATACACTACGCACATATGGGCATGTGCACACATATATGCACAGACACCACAAGTGCCCATGCATGCAAGCATGCACATGCACACACATATACTCATCAACAACCCCTTCATTTTCTCACACGCATGGGAGATTCCACCACACACACACACACACACACACACACACACACACACACACACAAACAGACACCAGCATTTCATACTTATCTCCCATAGTGCGACCACACAGGCAGCTCCTCCAACAAACACACATTCATTCATGCTCTTACAGACATCCACATATACACACATACTGATTCCCCCATTACCCAAGGTTCCATTGTACATAGCTGTAACATGAATACTTCCATAGGAGTGAATAGTAACCTCCATCAAAAGACAACATTCACTGTTTCTCCATACAGTAATATTTTGTACTTGACCAAGTAAACTAAGAGTCACAAATACGTCCAGGGACAGAACATGCCTAATAAGCATTAGCCACTGCCCCAGACTGCCATATTAGCATGCAGCTTTGACAGTAATGCAGAAGAAGTAAGAAAGACAGTGCAATGAAGAGACTTCCCAAGATATGGCTTCTGCATTGTGGTAAGCGTTTGTGAATCAGGAAGAATGATTAAAACACCGGTTAATGTAGGCAATGAAGATAAATAATAAATAATAGCCCGTTTAAGAAAAAGCCTTTTCTCAAATAGTTTAAACATAGAAGCAGAAGTATAGTGCTTTTATACGGTAGTTAAACTATATTTCATGAAAATACTTTAGGAAAAAGTATTGAATTGTTTACAAGATGTGGATATATATAGTTCAGAGGAATTTGTAGATTTATGACTTGACTGAAAAAGAGGGCCTGTGAAGGTTAATATAGATTATACATGGGGCAGAGTTTAGCACTGAAGAGAGGAGAATGTGTATTGTAGTGGCATATGGGAGGCTAAGGATTCTTATGCTCGGAGAATAGAAATATTTACTTACAAGTGAGGTATTGTGCTGTTCTGGAAGTGGTACTGCGATGAAATGTCAAAAACAGAACACCAAAGTAGGCTGAATGAGCACTGGAATGTATGTTGTTTGAGAGTTATTTTGTCCACTCTCATTTTCTACTTTTGTACCATTCCCTATGAAAAAATAGCATGTTTTCTTTATGTTTTCTTTCAAATAAGGTTCTACTAGCTGTAGTAAATGTGAAATATCTGTTTGGGTTCAAAAATATGTTCAGGTCTGCATCTGAGTAAAGGTAACTGTCCATAGTTATCATGTGGGCAAGCAGAATGCTTACATTGTATGATTTAAATCAAAACAGAAAGCATATTACATCCTGAAGCTACCGTCATCAAATCAAATGCAGGTAAATAAGTGGCAATATTAATAGTGTTTGCCCCACATTTTCAGTTTATACTTTTCACAGCCATTTCTTATGTAAAAAATGTTAACTTGTTTTGCATCTTACTCACAAACTAATTTTATGCAGCAAATGTGAGCTATCCATTCAGCCTACTGTAAAATAAAATGCAGGTCTGGTTCTGACAAATGTCAGCTGGCACAATGCTTTATGTCACCTAAACAGCTGACTATCATGCAAGATTCAATTTACATTTGCAAGTACAACGCAAGCTCTTAAATAAAAATTTACCACAAGTTTTTGAGATAACAACTTTATGACTCTACAGCATGATTTAAAGTGCTAAAACTGTTCAACTCTTACCAGAAGAGTAATTGTACAATTTAGAAGTAGCATTATCTTTCTGAACAGAATTGCACTGTAGTAATACTAGCACTGATGGCATGTGGCCTAGAAGATGCGAGCTACAATTGTGGAAAAGTGTCAATATTTTGAGGAACTATTAAATATATGCACACAACATGGGCAATTAGCTAGTGCTATTTTTTTTATATATTTATTTCAAGGCCCCAAATCTTGAAAAAATGTTAAGGAATATGAAAGCCAAAATAAGGGTCGGCCAATGCAAATGGGAAGAATGGATGAGTGTGCAGATGGGGTGATAATAGCAGAAGATATGAGGAAGGCATTAGGAGCACTCAGGGAGAACAAGGTGCTGGTAGTTTTTGAAGACCAGAAGAAAGTAGGAGATGTGCTCCTTCATGAGCAGCCCAGTAAAGTGTAAGCAAATGAACCTGACTTCAGTGGTAGGAAAAAACAATAGAATCAGCCCCAAGGTCAAAGCTCACAAGGGTCTTGAAGCAGAATAGAATGCTTAATGAATTCCAGCAAGAATATTATGCCAGAAAATGTGATGCAGTTGTACGGCCAGAGTAGCAGGAATTTGGATGGAGGCAACAAGGAAAATAATAATATATCTGGACTTCAGCAAAGCCTGTGACTCAGTCCTTCTCTGTAAATTTCTTTCTGAGAAAAATGAATAATTTTCAAGAAGAGGTTAGAAAACATAGCAGAGACTGATAGTGAGGAAGTCCATTCAACAGAGAAAATGTATCAAGTAGTATTCCATGGTGATTGGGCCTATGTAACATGTTTGTCACTACACCCAGGGTATGGCAAATTGGAATAATCCCTTTAAAGATGACATAATCTGATCAGTAGTCAAACCTGGTAAGGTAGCTGAAAACACCGAAAGCATGGTCCAAGAGACAGCAGTTTCTGCCTGTCAAAGTGCATGGCAATGCACCTGGCAGATTATAACCTAAGGATGCAATATGCGTTTGGGGGTGATTGCCCTCAAAAACAAAGATTATGAAAAGGATTTGAAGGTTATTGTAATGCAAAATATGAACTATCAGGTTCAATGTAACAGGATATCAGCAAGGATAAACTATATGCTAAGGTGTGTATATAGACGTGCAACATCCATAATGGGGGTGGGTGATAATATCCCACTATTAACCCTAGTAAGTCCATAGCCAGAGCACAAAAACTGCTGGAGGCCATACAAGATGATTGCACTGCTTGGGAAAGTACAAAGAAAAATAATCAGGGTGCTGAGGGGGAAGGAAAGAATGAAGTATTAAGAGAAGCTTCATGAGCCTGATTATTTTCATGAGAACAGCAGGAAGAGGCAGGAACATAATAGGTGTACATAATGCATTATGAGATGTATGTGATAAAATTAGGCTGGACATGCAGGACAGGATAGACAGGTGGGGGACAAGAGTGCCAGATAGAGAAATGAGTCAACCTGGGCCATGATGAAGTAGGAATTCCCTGCAAAGGTGCTACATGTCTGCAATGAGCTACCAGAATGAGTACTAGATTGTTTGGATGTTTAGAAAGGCTTGAGATACCTACAGCAAGCATATGGAAAACAGGGGTACCAAAGCAAACCTAACAAACTTATAGTCCCCATCTGTTGGCATTTTATGTTATGTTATGTCATTTTATGCAATGACAGCTCTTAAATATTCACTAAATCCGTATGTACAAGAAGTACCATTTAAACTACTGGTAGTAGCTTGTCAAAGTCCTGAAGAGTACAGAATGCACGGAAGTTAAAGCCTGTTACAGTTGGATGGGTAAACAGCACAGACCTTTCTTGCGTAACTTTTTTGTAAGAATAATGTCATGATTCTTTTAGAGTGGGGCACAAATAAAAAAATCTGTAAACATTTAAAAATGAAAAAAAAATGGAATTAAAAGAGATGAATGGAATCTCAGCACTAATTGTTGGGATATACACGTTTGATCTTATCAAGTTAGAGCAATCTGGAATTAGTCAATTAAATCTGACTACCATTTAAATTGAAGAATAAACGGTGTTACTAGTGAGACCGCAAAACTACCAGGTAAGAAAGTTTCCCCTTTCTCTCAGTGTTGCACAGTCTCTGTCAGTGTATTCAGAGATGCACAGATTTGTGAGTACAGGGTACTGTTTTGTAATTTTATTAAAGTTGAAACCATGCGTTGGCTCATTTTCTACATTTTGTAGTTCATAATTAGTTTGTAGACGCATTAAGAATCCCTGATTGTTCACAGACTCTTGCTAAGGAAGAAAGTAGAATGTCCAAAACATAGGTTTTCTTCACAGGGTTTGCAAAGCTTAGTAAGTAAAATGTTAACCCATTCATGGTAAAAAATAAAAAAATAAAAGGCAAGCCTGTAAATTTTTAGGTGAACTCAGACTAGTGTGACTCTGTAGAGTAATCAGGAATTTAGGGAAGTGTGCAATGCAGTTTTGCAAACAGCAATGATTGAATTAAAAATTATACAGATAAGTATATAAAATTTGGGAGCTTCTGATTTGGAAGTTACAAACTACAAAAAGAAACATTAACTTTGATCATAGTTAAATCTGCTTGCCCTAGCTTGCTAAGTAGAAGTTCTCTAAAATAAATTATTTTAAACTTTGGAGAAAAACTATATTGTGAAAGTGAAGTCCAGGAGAACATAGTTACTAAACATGAAGCTAATTAAATAAGAAATAGGCATGTTATGTGAATCGCAGCTAGCATTCATGTTCTGGCAGATGGCAAACATTGATTTTTCAGGCTCATATCAATTCCTTATGCTATGTATAAGGTTGAAGAAAAAACAGACTTATAATCCTCTAAAATTTTGAGAAAGGGACACTGTTGTCATACCTGCACTGTGAGGAAATGATGTTATATAGTAAGAGTGGCATCCCTGAAACAGTATCTTATATTTTAAGTGAAAGACTTTTCTGCATTATCACAAAGCATTTCAAGTTTTCAGAATCAGACATCAGTCCTGCTTATCATCAAACTGTTTTGTATAATCAGGCTAGGATATACTTAACCATCAATACTTGCAAAATAATATTCATGTAGAATCATTTACCTTTTGGAATATCAGATGCACCTTTCAAATTTCTGAGGACTATAGATATTTTTATTGCAAGATATTTATTGAATTACCATGCTAATCACTCAAGCTGCTGCAATGGAACATTTAAATAACATAGACAAAGTGCTGAAAAGACAGAAGGATGTGGACTTGTGCATTTCTTGAAAAAGAGCGCATGACATTTGGGAAAACAAGAGGTTGTATATTATATATGGCCTGTGAAGACTAAATTAAAAGCCATTGTGCAGGCACCATCTCCTGTAAATGCTAACAAACTGAAAGCATATTTTGGTTTACCGAATTTATGTTAAGGGATCAACCTGTCATTCTTGCAGTATTATTTGTGAATGTATTTGGTCAAGTACTAATAAGTACCAATATGTGGGAATAACTTTTGGTGATCATTGATGTTGCACTTTACTTCACTATTAAACAACATTGGGATAGAGTATAAAAACTGGTATTGCTTAACAGAATGTGTGTAATTTCATATCAGTATCCTGTTCATTTATTTAATTTTTCTGCACCATATGGTGTCAAAATGTCAGGTATTTATGTGCAAAGAATTTTGTTAATGTCTGAAAACCAAAAAGCTAACATTATTTGCCCATATTTTACAAGTTCCTTATTGCAAAGAAGTTAACAGACACCAAAGGAACTGAATAAATAGTAAGGCATAACTTTTATTAAAACAAAATGAAAATAAAAAAAGTAGTTAAGGTGACATAAATAGTGATGCAGCTTGCATTTAGAGCTTCCCACAATTAACTAATTAACTTAACTGGTTTGCAACCTTCAATTACTTAATTACTTAATTAAAAGTATTTAATTAATTTAGCAAAAAGTAGTACAATGCACTGTTATTCCTATGAAATATTTATAGATACTACCAGGGATAATGAGAGGATATTTAATTAGGTAGCTGTGTAGAATTTGCAAACATAGGGAACCAGACAGACAGCAGGCATGTAGTTTAGACACACTGACACAGCAATAAGGTACAAGTTACTCAGTTCACAGAGGATAATGGGAGGTAACTGAATTAAGTATCTCTGTAGTATCTGGGAGTATGCAGAACAGGACAGAAACTAGGCATGTAGTTCTGACACAGGAACAAAGCAATGAGGTACACGTTACTCAGTCTAAAGATTTTATATTACAAGTACAGTAGGTGTAAGCCATATTTTGCTAGTGCAAGCTGTCTTAAAGAGTGGGAAGGAGAGGATAGTTCTAGTACAGGAATGAAAGGCATTCCAAATGGATGGAAAGAAGTTACAGGGTGCTGTACAGAATAAGTTCATTTGCAGATGGATTCACATTTGCTCAATAAGTGATGAGCAGATTTTTAAGTTTCTTCTTGGAGTTTACCCTGACAGTATGCTGGATAGGTTGGACACAGATTATAGTGCAATGGTTTATATGTAATGCTTTTAACTGCTTTAGTTTTTGCTTAGATTCTAGAAAGAACATTCTAAACCTTTTTAAAAACGTAATAACGATGGAGAGGAAGCTCATTTTTGAAATTGGTTACTCTTTTACATTTCCACTGACGTTTGCTAAGTACCTTTGTTATGTTCTCCATTGCAGTAAGACCATGCAATAATTTAAGTAGCAATAATGTTTCTCTCTGTATCTATCTAGCTAGCTACCTATCTTTCTATTTGTCTTTCATTTAACTATATGAGTGGACTGGTAACAAAACCTTTTACGTACTTGAAGCTAGGCCCATAGTGGGCTGGCAACAAAACCCTTTCCAGCCATGACTCAGGCCCACATGCATCAAAAGTTCTAGAAAATGAAGAAATAATCAAGAGCACATTGGTGAAAGTGCGGTATGACAGACGCTGCTGAGCAAATCTTTAGTCAAAGAGTAAATATCCCACAACAATAAATGAATACAAAATATATTAAATATGTTCTGATGTAAAGCTTTAATATGTAATAATATATAAATGCACCATGTACAAAAAATAAGTGTGTTTACATATTTGCAAATTGTATGTTTGCATTACTGTTTGAATTTGTATTATTTCAAGGTACAAGTTTTACAGTCTATTATTAAAAGGAGGACTATGAGACTGTTAAAGCAAGAGAGGGAGACAGTCTTGGGTGGTTTAAAGAAGGGAAATGGAGTCTGAAGGCATATGCAAAAGTGGATCTTTCAGTCATCTGTAAGGGTAAATAATTCAAGAGTTACTAGGTGAGGCTGTGTGAATAGTGTTTACATTGTGTGTTAGCTATGAGGTGGTGAAGAAGTGAGGCTCTGAAAGCTTGAAGAATGAGGTTACTTGTTTTATATGAGATGGCATTCCACATTGCCAGTACAAGCTTTATGAAAGAACGTACAATTGTGCTAAGCATAAAGGGTGAATCAAGTTGGGTGATGCATCTGTGATTGCTTCTGCGGGAGTAATGCTTGCAGTCTCATTAGTTTATAGGAATGAGAAGGATAGAGGTCAAGCTAAATGGTTTTAGAGAAGATACTGGCAAAAAGAAAGGTTCTTTCAGAGACAGGGAAAGCATCGTGGATGTTGGGAGAAGGCAGTGTGACTATGACTGTTAGAAAGGTTAATGAAACTGCATGTCCCACTCTGGGCTTTTTTCTTAAATTTGGATGTGGTTTGGGAGATACAGAGTGAAGTGAGGGTAAATGTCAATATGTGGAGTCTTGAATTAGGAATTCAGCAGTTTGTAACAGTATTCAAAGTTGTGAGGTGGGGGGAAATTCTTTAGCTGTAGAATATGTGGGGTAGGGGTTAGGTAACTAGCAATTTTGTAACAGTCTTCAGAAACAAAACTGTCACAATAAGACATTCAGGAGTGAAAGTTAAAAAAAAAAGAGAGAGACCAATCATTAACACCTTCATCTTCAGTTATACAAGAGCTCATTGGAATTATTTTAAAAAAATACAGTTATTGTATACACATCAAAAATCAGATGTTCAAAGAATGAACCAGTTATCTGTGACATTAAAAGTTTAACTTTAAAACACTCCTTAAAAACTGGAATCATTTAAATCAGAAAAATGTATTGTCATTTAATCTAAGCTGCCATCACATTTCATGCATTCCAAAGCAAACTTAAAATGACCTCCTCTTATATCTATTTCCATTGAGTAGCACAAAAAAAACTTAAACTTCCTAAAATATTCACATAATATACAATGTTTATGCAATTCATTATTCATTTTATTTTCTCTTTAACAGAATTATAAGTACATTAATTCAAATTTATTTCCATTTTTCCAACATAGAAAGTTTCACAGCTGAAGCACTTTCTGTTTTTAGTTACTTATTCATGCTTTTTAACCTTGTAAATATCCTGCCCACTTTTTCTTATTGCCCCAAATACTGTCATTATTAATGAATTTAAAATGAATGTCCTTAATTTTCACAAACCACATTATGCCTATTTCTGGCAGTGAATATACAATAAAAGTGTAGACATCAGTACTGTTTATTGACACATGTTTGATGCACTTACTACAGGAAATAACATTTGTGAAAATTTGAACATTTTAAGACTCCATTCAATTTCTTAAAGGAGAAACAAATCTTTGACAATAAAATAACCAACTATTAAAAAAAAAGCTTATTAGATAATGACAATACGACATATAAGAAATATGGCTTCTGACAGTGCAAGTTTATCAGCACTAAGTCATGTTTGTTCATACAGTTTTCCAAGAAGTTTGGGTTAAAAAACAAATTAGCTGTTTGTTAGTAGGAGTAACAGCATCATGACAGTTTTGTTTTGAAACGTGTTTTTATTACTGCCATGCAGGATACAGTAATAATTGGCTTAGTTTAAATATGTAACAGTATCTAAACAACAGGACCTATCATTGCCTTGCTCTTCAAAACTACACTGGCTTGAATTTCCAAATCAGCTCATCACTGCCAACTCCATTATCCACAAACCAGAAAACTGCCCTGCACTCTCCAACCTACTGCAACAAAATACCAACCCCAGGACCCTTAGATCATCCGATAAACTTATACTCAAGGTTAGATCATCCGATAAACTTATACTCAAGGTTAAAAAGTCCCATAATTACTTTGGTGACTCTCTCTTCTCCTTCAAAGTAGCCAAACAGTGGAACCTACTACCCCAGAATATCTTAAAAAACATAGATCATCATAGCCTCAAAAAACGCCTAAAGGAATACCTTACTCAACAATGGCTATGCTCCTGTAATACTCCTGGCTAGTTCCTCATGCCTTCGATCAAATGTTTTCTGTTCTGTTATCTTCTTGTCTTACTTCTACCAAATGAAAATACCACAATGTGTTTTATGAGTTTCATATTACTGTCCATAATAAGGCTTAAGAAATTTAATATTTTTTGTTTTACATTCACCTTTTTGTAGATTGTGATTGTTGGCAACTGTCAAACATTTTGTATATTGTTTGCAAATCTTTTAAACATTTTTGTAATCTTTTTGTACCATTGTTATGGAGATTATCTCCCCAGATCTCCGCTGAAAACAGGCTACTTGCCCAGCCAAACTCTACCCGGTTAACAAATGTAAAATAAAATAAACAAAGTCTTTTTGTTACGGCTTTAGATACAGTATTGTTCACATGTTGATGAGAGGGTCAAGGGATAGTCCTAGACACTTGTAAATGGTGATAGAGAAAAAGGGACCATATATATATATATATATATATATATATATATATATATATATATATATATATATATATTAATGGACTTTGGTGGCATTTAAAATGAGATTATTGCTAACACTTACAGAGGCAGTTTTGGTAAAGCATTTGCATACTGGTGTGGTCTCTGCTTCCTTTCAGAAGGATTAAGTCAGCAGCATATAGTTTAGATATCTTTTAATAGCTAATAACCTTAGAATGAACTGGCGGTTAGTTAAGTCAAGATTATCTTTTGATAAGTTTACCATTAATTTAGATTTTTTTATTAAGTATGCACTTACTTTGATGAAGCCAAAAAAAGCAAAACAAAATAAAAATGTCCAGCTCTAGAAAAATGCAGGGGTGCTTTATTATAAATACAGTATAACACAAATATGTTTTCATGCTATACTTGTGCTTTATCAAATAATCAGTACCAATCACTGATTATCAGCTGTATAAACACCAATTAGCCCATATGGCAATGTATTTTGAAGCAATGCACACCTTGACAGAAAACCTGCACATGCAATAAAACGTATATACTTTGCATCATTATATAGCCTCTTTAGAAAATTCCTATCAATAATGTAGATATCGATATACACAAACAATATTTTTAGTGTTTTCTCTAAACAAATTAAATAGGTTCAGTTCTTTAACCTCTTCAGATCACTATTAGGTCTCATTGATGATGGTTTTATGAATACTCAGACGTTCATTAGTGAATGGTAAGTTTGGATTACTAAGGTGAAAATATGCAACTGCTCAGATGTAAAGCAGTCTAAATGTGCAAATCATATAAAACAAACAAGCATAACCACAATTCTTATATTAGAATGTTTAGTGCTTTAAAAACAATTTTATCAGACAATAAAGCATTTGTAGGTGCTATGTAATCTCAAAGTGGTATAGCAGTTTAGATGTTGAAAAAAGGGTGAAACACATTTGACCTGCCATGTAACACTTCTCTCTACAGGTACAGATTGGGGTATGTTTGTAATCTTGCACATGCCATAAGGCCCAGCACTGTATGCCCTTGCTTCAGTAGGAGACACATACTTGACATCAAGGAAAGAGGGTTGGGGCAAAACTGGCCACTCATATACATGATTATCTACTGCCAGCAACCCCTCACCACACAACTGAAGCAATCATTAGTACAGAATTTCGGTCAGAAGGGGAGTCTGATGGTCAGTGAGGAGGAGGAGAAAAGGATACATTGAAAACAGTGAGGGAATTTGTTATTTGTGAGTCTGGTTAATATGCAACCAGTCTTAGGATAAACGTCAGTCTAGTACTCTGTCACTGTACTCAGCCTAAAACTTCAAGGCGGACTCAAACATGCTGTTCACAAACCAGACAAGGAAATCTCTGATTGCTTATTGGCTTTATAGGCACAATATTACAAATGAGTCTAGCATACAGGAAATGCCAGTGAGCATGAAATCTTATGAATAATTAAATCAGATTTTTTGTTCTCTGGTTGGTGCACCACATGGGTGAAGTTGATGGTGACTAGCAATTCCAACTGGACAGACTTCAGTGTAGGTAGAACGCTGAACCAGTTTCAACTATATTAAGTAGGCTTTGTAGATGACTGCATACCTTAAATAAACTGACATGTTAATAGTTAAAATCTTTTTGGTATTTTGGCCATCCTGATTAATTTGAGATGCTAGAAGCTATTATATAGTTTTTACAAAGTTAGTAGTAGTTAAACATAGTGATCATTTTCAAATTTCTGCTGGCATGTTGTATTCCTTCAATCTGTGTGCCAAGCAGCCACAGCCCTTAAGGCTGAATAACACACCTGATACTCTTGTAATAGGTGACTCTATTGTCAGACACACTGATGTCCCGCTCACCAGGCTGAATAAAAAGAAGGTCACGGTGAGCTGCCTGTCGGGTGCTAGGATCCACCACATAATGCAAGCACTCAGGTCACTCCAAAGCAAATACAAATATGACTCAGTCATTGTACATGCTGGTGTGAATGACCTGAGATGTACCTCCCTGGACTACATGAAAAGAGACAGAGGAGCTCTCTGATCATGTAGCCCAGGCTGGTATGACCCTGACCTTGAGCAGCATCTTACCCTCACCTAGAATGATGCCACAGTACAAAGACAAAATGATCGATTTTAACAATTGGCTAAAATTTTGGTGTCATTCAAAGGGGATCCGGTGTCTGTCAGCCTGGGATGACATGCTCGACAAGCCACGTTGCTTCGCTAGGGACGGCTTGCACCTGTCACCACTGGGCTTTTGGATATTGGCAAAGGCTCTTGCCACCCCCATAGTGCCTTTTTAGACAAGGCTCAAAAGTCAAACCCACCCCAATAGACAGCACAAGGAACAAGAAACTAAGGGTAATGCTGTTAAACGCAAGAAGTCTTAACCTCAAGATGCACGCACTCGAAGCTCTCCTCAGTATGGAGAACATCAATATCTGTGCAGTGACAGAAACCTGGTTCAAGGCTCCAGAGAGCACCCCAGCACTACCAGGCTATACCTCATATCATGCTTTTTGGCCCCAAAACCCGGACTGAACCACAAAAGGAGGGGGAGTTTCCATATTTATCAAGGATATCCACACCTCCAGGTTAGTGGCATTGCACGAAGTATCGGAGACCATCCATGTGCAACTAACAGTGGGCAAGACTGCTTTTCAGTTTATAGCATCCTACAGACCACCCTCTCAAAGTCAGGAATCCCACTCGGCTTTCTTGAAAACATTGGAGAATATGAAGATCTCTCCGAACACTATTATATTGGGCGACTTCAACTACCCAAACATTGACTGGGAGCACTACTCAAGCCCCAGCACCTTAGCCCAAAGGTTCCTGGAAATTATAAACTCAAATGTAATGGAACAACTAGTCACCACTCCCACAAGAGGGGACAACATACTAGACCTGATCATTACCAACATGGTGACTCTATTTTCCACACCAGAAGTATATCCCTCATTGCTAAGATCAGACCATAAATTAATTTCACTGGATGTCCACATCCCGACCCCACCCCCAGCCCAGAAAACCACAGTGAAAAACTTCTCAAAAGCGAACTTCTCACTTCTCAAAACTGAAGTGGAATCCTTCAAGGCCCCAGGGCCAGTGGAAACTACGGCCCAAACTACAGAATCCTATATAAACGCATTCTGCGGACATCTCCAGGAATGCATGGATCATGCTATCCCAAACAAAACCCAATCATCCAAAGGCAGGCGTCCAGTCTGGTGGACCCCTGTCATGAATAAACTGCACAACAGAAGGAGGAAGCTACTACATGGTAGAGCAAAATCCCTAATAGGGAAGGCATCTCTGATCAGTACTAGCAAAAAATTACGATCTCTCATAAAATCCTCCAAGGCCAGCTTCGAGAGAAAAATTGCACAGGACACCAAAGACAATCATAAGGCTTTTTTCAGTTATGTTAGAAACCTGGGATGCAACTTCCAGACTTGTTCTGAGTTGATTCTAAACGACAAAAAATACACTGAACCCACAGACATCGCCAGTATCCTGGCAGACAGGTTCAGTGCAAACTTCTCCACCCCCACCAAAAGAGCAAGTATCTGTTTCAGCAGAGAGCTGCCTCCCAAACATCTCTGATGCTCAGGTGAAGGCTGCCCTCTCCAAAGCAAAAAACACTGCTTCCATGGGACCAGATGGCGTCCCAGGTTGCATCCTACATGAACTCCAAGAGGAACTAATCCCTCAAATAAAACAGCTATACAATCTCAGCCTCACTACAGGATATGTGCCCACAGAATGGCGTACAGCAACAGTGGTCCCACTCCACAAAGGTGGAGCCTCTATGGACCCTGGAAACTATCAGCCCATAAGCCTGACTAGCTTAGTCTGCAAGGCTATGGAGAGGATCATCATGGAGCTCATAAACAAAGACATTGGGGACCTACAGACACTAGATCCTACCCAGTTTGGCTTTGTCAAGGGAAGATCCTGCCTTTTGAACCTGGTTGACTTCTTTGAAACAGTCACCAAAGCCATAGATGAAGGGAAGGTAGTCCACACAGCCTATCTGGACCTTGCAAAGGCATTTGACACAATACCCCACTCGGGCATCATAGATAAGCTATCCAGCTTAAATATAAACCCTATGTCACAAGATGGGTCGCAAACTGGCTCAAAGACAGAACCCACAGAGTGAGAGTTGCTGGAGCCATGTCAGACTCGAAACCGGTCACAAGTGGCATCCCACAGGGTTCTGTCTCGGGACCACTCTTGTTCAGTATATACTTTTCCGAGGTACAGGCAAACATGGGAGGACTATGGCTCACCAAGTTCACAGACGACTGCAAACTGGGCGCCATAATCAACTCTCCAGCTGACACAAACATCCTTCAAAAAGGTCTCACAGAGACAGATAACTGGTGCCAGTGCCATGGTTTAAAGCCAAATGCCAAAAAATGTATAGTCATACCCTCTGGCAAAAACAATGTGCCCACAAATTACCACATAGGCAGAAACCCATTAAGTACACAGAAAGTTATTAGGGACATGGGGACACAAGTTGATAGCAATCTCTCCTTTGAAAACCACATTGCCAAAGTGGTTAGAAAGACCTTCTACATAGTCCACCTCATCACAAAGGGTTTCACATCTAGATCAAGAGAGGTAATCGTGCCCCTTTATTCATCCCTCATCAGGCCCATCATAGAATACAATGCCCCTTTTGGGATGTACCTTACCCGACACCTGCAGCAATTAGAAAAACCCCAAAAGTATCTCACCAAGAGGATCAAGGGTCTCAAACAGATGCCATATGCTGCTCGGTTAAAAAAACTCCAGCTCTACTCAGTTGCATACCGCCTACTTTGAGGCGATCTATGCCTGACATACAAAGCTATGTCAAATCCACAATTAATGGTCATGCTCCACCTCAGTAAATCTAAATCTCTTAGAGCCACACGCTCGAGGGACTTGAACCTCAGCACAGAAATAAATAGAACTTGCTGGAGGGACAGGTTCATAACCCAGAGGCTCCCTTCGCTCTGGAATAGAATTCCAGTTCATGTGAGGCAGAGCACCTCACTGAATCTCTTCAAGAAGAATCTTGATAGGTGGATGGGGGATCGTAGGTTTGTCCCAGGGATTACTCCTGTGTCACTATTAGACAGAGGCACAGTAAACTAAACCTTAAAAAGGGCACAATATACTCAAATCAAGGGGTGGCGTAAGCCATACAGAATCGGGCTAGGCTTATAATTGCCCCAGGGCAGATAGCCTAGTATGAACCTATGAACCTATGGATACATTAGGTTTAAAGTGATAATTGCAAAACTGGTTTTGTTGTATAACTCAAACAATAATAGGCTACTGACCAAATAAGCAGGGTAGCAAATTGGTAAGGGAATTTAACTCCCCTCTCTTTTATCCCACCCTGTTAATTTTGGCTGCTGTGTCTGCATGTAATCTACAATAACTTCAGACAGAACACCACAAGATCCATAACAGTGTTAATGGGCTTACAGGAGGAAACATCACCGCCTCCACGGGATTTACTTCTGGATGCCTATTTCTCTGAGTCACCTTTATAACTTGCTCTCTGATCTACAAAGTGACCTTTCTTGAACATCAAAGGTCTCTCTACCACCTGATAACTGTTAAAAGATTTCCCAGGTCACTGAGATCAGCTAATCCTCAGCCATTTCTCTTACTGTTCCCTGTCCTTGTCTAATTTGCACAGAGCTTCTGATACATCCTATATTAGGTCATTCCTTCATCATAATGCTGAATGTGCCTGCTCTGGTTGTGTAACAAAAAGATGAGTTACTGACAGGGTCCGTGGAACCTCATAATGGTGTCTTTATTGTCCTTGGAAATATTACTATTAAGTAGCCAGATTTCTTCAGCACTTTCTTAAGCATTCCTGTTGCTGTTCTGTGCATATGTGCCTCTTAATTTCTTGTATTATAAGTAGATTTAACTAGGTCATGACCAAAAAAGGGTCCTTGGGGTCAAGCTCACTGCTTCATATAAATGAATGAAACAAGATAGGGCAGGATGTGACTAACCACCATAAGGGAGCTTGCCTATGATAGATCTAACATGCTGTGGAGTCCTTAACACTGTGGATATATCTTCCTATCAGGAGGTATTGCTTGAAATCTTTTTTTGCTTCTGACATATAATTTTGGAGACCTGTGTAGTTGTAAGGCTGCAGGTATGCTGATGACTTCTGTCCTGAGGTATTGAAGTGAATTGATATGGTTGCTGTAATGTGGGTAGCACATCACTTCAGTGTAGCAACAAAGGTAGGCACAGTTCTCCTGGGCTGGCAAACTGGAGTAGTGTTTCTCATTTTTAAGAAAGGAAATCAGAGGGGGCCACATCACAATCCTCAGTATGTTTTGGAAAAGCTTCTGTCAGTGTACTGGAATGAAGACTTTCATCAATGCTTATTATATCAGGTTTTGGAGAAACGATGCAAATTCTATCCGGGCAGTGAAATAGTGGAATAATTATTCAGCCAAATGCAGTTATGTGACATCTGATGAGATTTTGAAAATCTTATTTATAGTTTTTATGGACATGGTGACAGCTCAAGGCCCTATGTCCATTTCTGTTCTGTGCAAGGTCCTGCAGGAGTGTGAAGTACCAGGGCTATCTATTCTTTGTACAATTGTAGTGAGACCTTTGTCGGCTTTTTGGCATTAAATCAAGTCTGTTCAAGCAATGGCCTAACTCAGAAAAGTGTGTATATTGTCATAGGTCTATAGGTAAGTACAAGGAAATCAGTCTTCAGACCATTAAAAGCATAGCAAGGGATCCATATTCAGAAGTAGTTTCCTCCAGCTTTAAATAGGTCAGGACAAGATAGATCATGGGAGGATTTGAGGCTGCCTTCTTATTCCTGATTTTCTTGCAGAGGACATTAAAAATCTGGAAAATGGCAATGATTACCCCTGCATAAACAATCTAAACCGCAAATCACTCACACTTTCATCCTATTTCTATCATACCCATTCTTGGCAAGATAACAGAAAAAAAATATTTATATGCTACTCTCAAGTTTCATTCAGCAATGCCATATCCTTACCCTAAATAGCATTGATTCTGGACAGGTCATAGTGCAATCACAGCACTTTGGTGCCTAACTGATGACATTCACATCAGCATGAATAAAGATAACTTGACAAGATCAATATTCATTGACTTTACAAAATCTTTTGACCTAATCAACTACCAACTCCTCCTTCTCTGTCTTCAGAACACTGCCATTAGTAACACATACATTACCTGGTATCAAGACTTCTTGTCAAACAATTTTTTCAAAGTTAATCTAGGCTCTTCCTTCTCTCAGCCCACACTTCTTTAAGTGGGTTTACCCCAAGGTTCTGTCCTTCCTAGTCTACAACTCATCCTTTATGCTGAGGACATGGTCATCTTTGGGTCACCTCAACCTGTCTATGATTGAAACAGAACAGTAAAGAGACTTTACCTTCCCCAATTCTTGGCTCAGTAATCAGAAACTAATACCTAACCCTACAAAAAAACAATCAAAACAAAACAAAATGCTATCTGGCACCACTCAGAAACTTAAAATGTCATCAGTCACTCAGTACAGTAATCACCTCCTTCAAATACCTCAATTTGTGGCTAGACTAGTCACTAACATTCTACACTGATATTGAGAAATCAAGGGGAACAGTTAACCTGATTATCTTCTGGTCCAGAAAAATCTATCTATCCAAACCAACAAGGGCTGCTATAAACAAAGGAGTCCTTCTGGGCCTACTCGAATATATAAACAGCCACAGTTGCTAAGAAAAAAAAAACTCCTGCACACTACAGAGTATTGAAAATAAAATGTGTCACTTCATCAAAAACTCACCTCTGCCTCACCCTCAAAAAGCCAAAAGGGGGGGCGTGGCCAAGGATGAACACAGGATAGCAGCAGATTTCTTCAGCTCCACCAATTTCATTACACTGACAGGAATTAATTACTTAAAAAATTAATTTTTGAAGTAATTTTCTTTCTAAATACGTGTGTTTTATATAGTTCTTGAACTATATCTAAAAAAGAAAGGAAATCTTAACAATATTCCTGTCAGAAATCACTGTGAAAATTTTCCTGTCAGTTTATCAGTCTGAAATGAGTTCCAGTAAGACAAATTCTCAAGACTCCAGCATCAAGAAAGAACTTCAGTCTCTGATAATTATAATCCAGCAACTTACTGATAAAATGGATAAAATGGATACTAAAATAGACACCTTCATAGAAAAAACTACAAAACAAATAGACCTGTTACATACAGACCTGCAACAACAGAAGAACCAGATGACAGGCATAGAAGAAGCTGTGAATGACATGGAAAATAGAATCCAAGAAGAGGAAATCAACACTGAGTTTCTGCTGAAACAAAATACACATTTACAAACAAAGCTGGATGACCTGGAAAATAGATCTAGGCAATAACATTAGGATTTTTGGACTGCCAGAAAATATTGAAGGTAACAATATTACTTCTTTTTAACAACTTGGCTCCCTAAAACTTTAGACTTACCAGAAGCATTCTCTTTTGGTATCGAAGAGCACATAGATCTATAGCTAATACTAACTCTAACAAAAATATCCTAGATCAGTTATAGTTAGATTTCTATCATCTTTTGATAAAGAGATGGTTCTTAAATCTGCTTGGGCTAAAGCTCCTGTTAAGATTAATGAGACAACTGTGCGTTTTGACAATGACTATTCTTCCATGGTAATAGCTAAAAGAAAAGTTTTTCTGCCACTAATAAGGGAGCTTAAAAAGCACAGTTTAAAACATACCTTCTGTTTCCTGCCAAGCTTAAAATCTTCCTTCCTGATGGTCCTAAGGTTTTCGATGATTTAGACTCTGCTTTACTGTTTGTCAAAGAAAAAAGGATTTTGGATAAAATAGAAGAAATGGAATGGGCTAGTTCTTCATTAAAGAGATTGGCAACTGAAGCTTCGTGGAAGACTTCAGAGAAGAAGAAGAGACTAAAAACAAATGATTTGTTATATGTTTTTTCTCTCTCATCATTTTAGTTCATTATTAATCTTTTTGAATATAGTTCCTGCATTTCCAGAAAGCCACAAATATTTTGGAAAAGATTTAATCAAAGTTATTCTCTATGTGCAAAGAAATGTTTTGTTTCATAACCAGTCAAAATACCTGAAGATTTAATGGCAAGCTGTGATTCAATTTGTTTCTCTTTCTGAAAAGAAGTAAGGTTAGTAATTTGATACATTTTTTTATCTTTACCTTTTTTCCTTCTCCTTTTATTATTTTGTTTGTTTAAACAATGACATTCTATTTAGATTATGTAGTGGGTAAAGGGTGGGGGAGGGCAGGGAGAGAACAGTAATGAAAATATCATTAATAGAATAATAACATATTTATTCCTTGTAAAAGTTTATAAGTTCTTCAAATGCTATTTCTAATTATACTTTCTTGATTATATTGCTTATGCCTGTTTGTAAATAATCTGTTATGCTTTAACTAATAATAATCAGAACTAAATAAGAGTAAATAATATGTTTTATTTTTAACTCTATTAATATAAACAGTAAGTAACATTCCATTGTATATACTTCTTACAGCTTTCTCTTACATTTTTTTTATTTCTGCCTCACTCCCTTTTATTTTCTACTCTCTTTTTCTTTTCTTTATTAATATATAGAAATGCTTTTGATTGTGTGGGCACAGTGAATAATGGGATTTGTATGAAAATTGAGTTGGGAGAAGAATGTTGAGTTTTATTGCTTGTTGGTAATTTTGGGCTTAATTTCACTTACATAGAGGCTGTAATGATCTGTGGAATACATTGTGAAGGTTTTGTTATGTTTAGATGCATTTACACTGCTAAATGAATGTTTGTCACTAGTTTTTAATAAGTTTCCCACCAAAATGTTAAGAGAGACAATCTGAGATGTGGGCTGTCTCATGCACAGTGTTCATGAGTTACTTCAGAAGCTTCAGCTCACAGAATTCTCACAGAGAAACTGAAAGCAGTTAGTATAACCTTTTACGTAGTTCTCACACTGACACACCACAGATTCAGGAAAATACTCTATTCATAAAATATGTCAGTTATAATGTTTTGTTTCATAACCAGTCAAAATATCTGAAGATTTAATGGCAAGCTGTGATTCAATTTGTTTCTCTTTCTGAAAAGAAGTAAGAGGCTGTAATGGTCTGTGGAATACATTGTGAAGGTTTTGTCATGTTTACATGCATTTACACTACTAAATGAATGTTTGTCACTAGTTTTTAATAAATTTCCCGCCAAAATGTTAAGAGAGACAATCTGAGATGTGGGCTGTCTCATGCACAGTGTCCATGAACTACTTCAAAAGCTTCAACTCACAGAATTCTCACAGAGAAACTGAAAGCAGTTAGTATAACCTTTGACATAGTTATCACACTGACACACCACAGATTCAGGAAAAATACGCTATTCATAAAATATGCCAGTTATAATGAGTCTAAATGATGTAGTTTCTTGTAGTAAGTAAATGTCTTATTCCAGAAGACATAGAAAATGAAACATTTATTTAAATGTTTTTGAAAATCTACTTAACAGCAGCATAATAATCTGTGTTAAAAATTTGTGTTCCAAACATATACTTTACTATAACTCATTTAATTCATCTGATTGACAAGCATAAATAATCTTATAACTCTATTCTGGAAGAAATGTCATGTGATATATTTTAAAGCAGTAGGTTAGCATGATTGTAAAATCTGGTTACTAAAATGTGTTTGCTGCGCATTATTTTGTATAAAGCAGACAGATTTATTCTAGGGACAGCAAGTAGGATAGTGCTCAACAAAGACACAACTCAGTGAGATCAGATATATATATGTGTGTGTGTGTGTGTGTGTGTGTGTGTGTGTGTGTGTGTGTGTGTGTGTGTGTGTGTGTATGTGTGTGTGTAAGTGTGATGGCTTTTTTTTATATAATAATGCAAGTGTTTCTGAGAATCTGCATAACTATCCAATATGATTTATAATAATTTCTATGAATACAATATTTTACTCTATTGACAAAATGAATGTTTTCCACAAGTTTTAATAAGTTTCCCGCCAAAATGTTAAGGGAGACCATCTGGGATGTGGGCTGTCTCATGCACAGTGTCCATGAACTACTTCAAAAGCTTCAACTCACAGAATTCTCACAGAGAAACTGAAAGCAGTTAGTATAACCTCTGACCTAGTTATCATACTGACACACCACAGATTCAGGAAAAATACTCTATTCATAAAATGTCTGTTATAATGAGTTTAAATGATGTAGTTTCTTGTAGTAAGTAAATGTCTTATTTTAGAAGGCATAGAAAATGAAACATTTATTTAAATATTTTTGAAAATCTACTTAACAGCGGCATAATAATCTGTGTTAAAAACTTCTGTTCCAAACATATACTTTATTATAATTCATTTAATTCATCTGATTGACAAGCATAAACAATTTTATAATTCTATTCTGGAAGAAATGTCATGTGATATATTTTAAAGCAGTAGGTTAGCATGATTGTAAAATCTGGTTACTAAAATGTGTTTGCTGTGCATTATTTTCTATAAAGCAGACAGATTTATTCTAGGGACAGCAAGTAGGATAGTGCTCAACAAGGACATAACTCAGTGAGATCATATATATATATATATATATATATATATATATATATATATATATATATATATATGTGTGTGTGTGTGTGTGTGTGTGTGTGTGTGTGTGTATGTGTATGTGTGTGCATGTGTGTGTGTGTCTGTGTGTATGTGTGTGATGGCTTTTTTTTTTAATAATGCAAGTGTTTCTGAGAATTTGCATAACTATGCAATATGATTTATAATAATTTTTATGAATACAATATTTTACTCTATTGACAATAATGAGTTTAAGTAAATGCTCATATACAAACAATTCAAGATTTTTTTTTGGAAGCTGTTAATAGTATTCACATGACAGAAAATAGATCTATCTTAATATATGTAATGTCTGAATCATATTAGCCAAAGTTTTTGATTTAAATGAATGTTAGAACCTAATTTTCTCTCCTCTTGATTTCTAACATCAAGATTATTTGAATGCTATTTGAATACAAGTGTTATATATTACATAGATCTATATAGTAGTATGAACAGTTTTTAAAAAAAAAAAAAAGTTTATTTTAATTTATATGATGCTGTTTTACCAAATGTGTAGTTTTGTCTTGATAGATAATTGAACTGAAAACTGTTAACCTCAGTTAAATATAACTAGTATTAAATTGATAAGGTGGTAGCTGAGGTACTGCTGCTTAGGGTAGGGGGTTAACTTGAGTAGTAAATACTACTCTAAGTTGGAGTTTTCAACTCCAGGCTGGATGCAAGGTTTAATCCTTACATTATTTTCACTTGTTCATTGTTATATGTATATAGTTTTGACATCCACAATATATTTTGTACACTCATTGTCACTACAAACAAAATTGAATCCTATACAAAATCCCATAAGAGATTTAATAAATACAGCTATATTTAAAGGTACACCTAAAAGAGGAGATGTAACATTATTTATCTTGTTATTTGTTATTTCGATCATAAGATTCTTGAGTTTTAAAAATGCCAAATGACATCTTTAAAAGGAATTTCTTTAAACATTAATGGATTGAATAATCTGTGTAAAAGGGCAAGCCTAATAAGATACATTAATTTACACAAGGCCAATCTAGTCTTCCTGCAAGAAACCCATCTCTTGAAACAAGATATTGATAAACTAGCCACTAATAAGTATACAGTATTGGTTAGTTCAGAGCACACTCAGAAAAACCGAGGAGTGGCTATTTTATGGAATAAAAGTATGCCCATTCCTAAAACCATTAAGTCTTTTCAGGATGACAAAGGAATGTTTTGTATGGTTACAATACAAATTAATGAGAAGACTTACACTTTAATTAATGTATATTGGATACCTGGAATTGGTATTAATACAGTGAAACATCATATTGATAAGATCATATCATTCTCTATAGGGGATATTATTTTAGCTGGTGATTTTAATTGTATACTACATGAAAGTGATACTACCACTATAAGGAAAAGAAGAATTACATCTAATGCAAAACATTTAAATGATTTTGCTAATTCTTATCATTTGAATGATATTAATAATTAGATAGATTCAAAATCATTACCATACACCTTTTTTTCTAACAGATACAAAACTTATTCAAAAATAGATAGGGTCTGTATTTCTAACCAGATGGTAACAAATTTAATTAATTCCAAAATCATTTCATGTCCTATATCTGATCATAACTCAATTGTTTTTGAATTCATGATAAAAAATACTCATAATGTTCAGATCAAAAGGATACCAGCATACTTAACTCAGCTAAAAGACTATAAAGAATATATACTTTCAGAAGTACAACATTTTCTAGACATAAATAATACTCCTGAAGTCTCCATTGTCTATGTTTGGGATGCCTTAAAATCATATCTATATGGACAAAGTATCAGATGGTATAATAATAAAAGGAAATCTTGGGATAAGGAATTGTTAGATATTCAAAGTAAATTAGACTCTTATAAACATAATAATAAAGAAAATATTATGGACAAGAAAGTTATTGAAGAAATAAACAAACTAAATGAGAAATACAAAGAAATTTTAACTCATAAAGTTAAAATAACTTTAGAGAAATACAAGTTTTTGTCTTATTCAATAAGCCCCAAATACTTACATAGACTTAAAAATAAAATAAAAAGATTGAATAAACAAAACCATATCAAAGAAATCTTTTCTCTAAGGAAAAGAAGAATGTTTCTAGTATACCAGAAATACTGGATGAATTTAGAAATCACTTTCACAAGATTAACCATAACAACATTAACATGGAACCTAAAGATAAAATAAAGGAGTTTATAACCACAAACATGAATAAAAAGCTTAATAAACAACAGATTAAACTATTGGACAAGAGTATTTCATATACAGAAGTTATTACACAAATAAATAAGCTTAAATCAAACAAAGCACCGGGTAATGATGGTATTATACCAGAGATATATAAAATCCTTTCTAAAACTACATATTCATTAATACATAAGGTTTTTATTTTGGCCCAAACTGAGTTAATAACCCCGGCATCTTGGCAATATACATTTATTTCACCAATTTTAAAACCTAATAAAGATCCAACTAGATGTTCTTCATATCGACCCATCTCATTACTTAATGTTGATTATAAAATGTTTATGAGTATTTTTGCTGATAGATTGAAGACAATCATCCCGGCATTATAGATATAGATCAGACGGGCTTCATTGTAAATAGAAATACTTTTGATAATATAAGAAGAACTTTAACATTAATTGATTTTGCAAATAGGAAAAAGAAAGATTTAACACTTATTAGTCTTGATATAGGTTCAGCATTTGATTCAGTAAGTTGGGACTATCTGTTTACCTTACTGAAATGCACAAACTTCTCTGATGCATTTGTAAATTTAATTGAGCATTTATACAAAGGAACGCTGGCTTATATTAAGGTAGGAACATATGTTTCACAAAAATACCCATTCTTAAAGGTACAAAGCAAGGATGTCCACTTTCTCCACTATTATTCACTTTAGTAATGGAGCCTTGGGCTAATTTGATTAGAAACAGTACTGACATAGAGGGTTTTGAAATAGAGCGAAAATACAACATCAAAAATTCAACTTTTGCAGATGATGTTCTAATTACATCAGCAGGATCTAATTCTTCTATGCAGTCTTTATTTGATAAAATGATGAATTTTAAAAGTATTTCTGGTTTAATATTCAATGAAGAAAAAACTAAAATACTACCTATATATACGAAAAAATATTCTCATTAGTGATTTTACTAAATATGTACCCAATTCAGGTCAGATAACTTATTTAGGTATAATACTATCTAAAGATATTAAATCTATTATATATAATAACTATAATACCTGTTTTCTTAATATACAAAATCTTTTAATACCTGGAATAATATGTTTTTACTATGGAGGAGAGACTTACAATTATTAAAATGATAATTTTCCCCCTGATTTTATACTTAATACAATCAATAATACTTTCACCTACAAAATTAATTATCAAGAAACTGAATACACTAATGTTAAATTTCTTATGGGCACCTAATAGACCTAGGATTGCATTAAAGAAACATACTAATAGCTGGTCTCAAGGGGTATTTCTTTTCCAGACTTTAATTTATATATTATCTCTTCTATTATAAAAGTTATTACTTTATTAATAGATCAGTCATATATCGCAAAATGGAAAGATTATTGGGAGCTAATTAGTATGCACTTCATGAAAATCTCCTTAACACATAAAAATATGATTGTAAATAACTCCATGTTGTGGTTGCTAAAGGAATTTTGTACTTCACCTATTACACCTAAACATATGGTTTGTTACCCATTAAATATTATTATTAGTTATCGTAACTTTATATTCATGCACCTAAGTATAGGGAATGGAATTTTATTGTATTCCTATAATGTATACTCAGGGTATGCTTATGTCATCTACTTCTGAAGGAGCTCATTTAGCTATAGATAATGATCTAAAGTACTGGTATCAGCTGATATCTGATAATAAAGTTAAAAATCTAGATTTCTTAAAACAAGAATTTGATCTAAGAGAAACTTGCTGGTTAGAGGTTCAGATCTTTAGACAACATCTCATTGATAGAATAGATCTAATGTCTATAACAGTTAAAGAATCTATTCCAAAACTGATTGATTACTTGATATTAAATTTACAGCATAAAGTTTCTGATAAAGGTAAACTTTCATATATACATAAAATTATCAGTCAAGAAACTTTTTACAGTGTAGATTCATACTGGAATTATTTCACCTCTATTAATGGGGACCCACCAACTCAACAAGATAAACAATATATATTGGAATCTGCTTATAGAACTACATCTTCCATTGTCTGGAGACTTTATACATGGACATTTTTACATAGATCTTTTTATATACCTTTGATGATGAATAAAATAAATAATAAAGATAATCTATGTAAGAGATGTAATGTAGAAATTAATGCTGACTGGGCTCATATGTTTTATGACTGTATGAAGTTGAAAGAATACTGGAAGTCAATTAATGAATTTTTGCAGGCTCTTTTTACAGATAATTTCATTATTTCTAAGTCTCTTATATTATTCAACACACCTGTACCTCAATGTGTTAAAAAGATTAAGCTTCCCTTGTTATGGTCTATCCTAGCAGTGGCCAGGAAAATAATAACTAGAAATTGGAATTCAGATACACCTCCTTCATTCAATGAATTTAAAAATGTTATGAATATAATGTGCCATATGGAAATAAGCACAATTAGAATGAGAACTACTAGAAAAACATCATATTATATTGTATGGGATAATTTACAAAATTTGTTAAAAAAAATTCTAATTTCAATAGCACGGTATTTTAGTTTAATTAATTGATCTGATTGTAGTGGATGTCTTTGTAAATACTTTAGTTGTTTTGTTGAATATTATAGTAATACCTATTTTTAATTACTTGTATAAAATTGTTATGATATTTCTCTTATATGTTAAAACAATAAACCTGTTTTGAAAAAAAAAAAAAAAGCCAAAAGGGTCCCAGTGCTGCATGGAGTAAACTTCTACCAGGCTTTCTCAAAGTCAAGCTTCTCCAAACTAACTCATTCCCACCACTATCTGCCAAATTGTATACTTAAGCACATGCACTACAACCTCAGCTGATTATCTCAAAAACTCCCCCACTCCAACCCCCCAACAAACCAGTCTACATTGCACCAACCACTATTTTACCACCCTTGCACCAAAAATCTGAGAATCCACCCCACCCACTAAAGGTACTTTAATCCCTGTCTTTGGAGCTTAACTTAAAAAAATCCTCCACAACAAAAAAAAAAATTGCTTGTCACATAGCAGGCTACATCATGTAAGGGACTCTCAACTTCTAATCTTATTCTCTGAGCTACTAACACCTCTTAACTTCACCTCCCCCGCCCTGACTCTCATTACCCCACAGCATTTTCAGCATGAGGTAAATATGAAATATTACCATGTAAAATTGTAAAATGTGCACTTCATACATAATTAATTGTTACTGTACAGTTTTTGGTTTTATATTGTTACTTTCTGTTCTGTTGTTGATATGTACAACTTACTATCTCTCTGTTACATTTTTTTCTTTCTGAATTATTTCCTTGGGTAATACCTGCAAATGGTCAGTTGTGATCAGTGTACTACCTCAGTTAACAAATGTAAAATAAAAAAAAAAATCACCTGCCAAAGCTGAGAGGCAATCTTATAGGTTCATAGATGTTTACTAGGCTAACGGCCACAAGGGCCTTTTTAAGCCTAGCCGTTCATCCCAAATCACTGACAAGTTCTGATACCCTTGATAAGTGTAAGCATGGGCTTGGAAGATGAACCATTTACAGGTTACATGTGTCCATTAGAGACATAGGTGCCAAACCACGGATGATTTTTCCAGTTTCCCATCCAGTAGTCCAAGTTGCACTTGAATTGGGTTAGGGAGGAACTCTGCTTCACATGGATGGGGAGCCTGTTCCATATACAGGGTAGTCACTGGGATACATACTTATCTGTCCAGCAGGTCCTATTTATATCACAGGCAAGGTTTAAGTCTTTAGAACAGGTAATTCTGGTGCTGTTTGTTTTGTGGATATGCAGGAGGTTTATCAGCGTGGGGTCTGACAATGCCCTGTATGCCAGGCATAGATCTCCCCTCAAAAGCTAATGAAAATCCCAAACTGGTTTCCTTGAGCCCAACGTGGAAAATATCAACCAAAGTCCAAAAAGTAAATTAAACGCGTCTTTTATTTACTTAAAAACAAAAGCGTTTTCGCCACTGAACATTCAGTAGCTTCCTCAGAATGCAGTTTAAAAAACGCGCCAAAAACTGGAGACCCTTAAATGATAAGTGAGTAACGTAGTTACATCATAATTGAGTTTCTCCAAAATGGCACGTATTTGTTAAGAAATAATAGTAACCAGTCCACAATAAAGAAATAATGACATAATTTAAAAACAGTAGATATTAAAACGTAAAATGACATTACATGAATAATGTCAACAATATTACCTTTCAAGAAGGCAATACACCTTTATTCAAAAATACCTTAAGAAAAGGGGTCATACCATTAAACTAATCCTAATTTAACTAAATACCTAAAACAGGTTATTATATACCAGTAAAAAATTTTTAAAAATGATTCCATTTTTGTGTTAAAGAAAATTAGTTCCATTTTCATTTTGGAAATATACACAAATAAACAAAAACATGTAGGTATATAATAAAACCAACATATCAAAGCTACACAAGGTACCAAAAACCAATAGAATCAAAATCAAAAATACTAGATAATGAAAAGCAACCAAGATGAAATAATCATCTTAAATAACTCTTCAATTTCAAGATGCAGGAGATGCTACAATTTTCGTTTAATCCAGGGTACGAAAAGGCATCTAATCTAAATTGCCATTCAATTTCACTATTTTCTAATAATAAAGAAGTAGGGCCACCCCTAATACTAGGAAGAATGTGATCTAGCGCCATAAAATGGAAACTGTGCCCTGGAAAACAGGAAATATGTTTAGCTAAAGAGTTGTCACTTTTATTGTTTCTAATGGCATAAACATGTTGGTAAATACGTTTGCGGAACTTGCGGTCCTTCTTACCAACATAAAATGCCGCACAGCAATCGCAAATTGCTAAATAGACAACCAATTTGGTCTGACAGTTAATTTTGTAATTGAGTTGGTATTTTTTGTTCCTAATGACAAAAGAACTCCCTGTTCTTAACATATGGCACCAATTGCAAGACCCACAGGTGAAAGTGCCCTTTATTTTAGTGAACGTACAACTACCACTGTTCGTTTGCAGGAGTTCCTTTAAATTCTTACCCCTTTTGTAAATCACAAAGGGTCTAGGGCCAAGTTTCTCCAGTAGGAAGGGATTGGACGAGATAAAGTGCCAATTCTTACAAATAATCTCCCAAATTTGTCTAGAATTTTTATTAAAGGTTGTAATAAAACTTAAATTAAAATTACGAACCTGTTCAATACTAGGCAAATCTGAAGTCACATTTTCACTCATAACAGGGTCTAAATAAGAGTCATTAAGTGAGTTAATTACCCCTGCATCAATGTTCCCTTGGTTGAGGAGCGGTGTATAAAAACCAACTTGTCTCTTTTGGTCTATTTCCTCAATTAGTTCATCAATCAAGGATGTTGGATAACCACGATTGATGAACATATTTTTCAAAAAAAGACATTCTTGTTGGAAAGCATGAGGGGAACTACACATCCGAACAGCCCTAACCAATTGGCCCTTAACTATAGAGCGTCTTTGTTTATATGGGTGGTGGCTGGAAAAATGCAAAAACGGGTTACAATAGGTGGACTTCCTAAAAATAGAAGACTGAAAAATATTAAGAACAACATTCTTCTCTAGCTTCACATCTAGATAGTCAATAGCCGATGATGAAAAATGATATGTAAATTTAAGAAACTCTGTGGACTCATTCATGAACTCCACAATCTCTTTGGCCAAAATATCATCACCCTGAAGTAGGATGAAAATATCGTCAAGGAAGCGAGTGTAAAAAACAATGTTATCTTGAAATTCAGGTTTATTAAGGATGAAATGGTTCTTCCAATAAGCCATAAAAGCATTGGCCACACTCGCCCCACAGGGAGATCCCATAGCTATACCCTGTTTTTGTAAAAAATAGTGTTTGTCAAAAATCAAAAAGTTTGAACTAAGAACTATATCTAATAGTTCAGAGACAACGTCAATCTCATGGGAGGGGACAGCTAAGTCTTTAAGTAAAGAACAAGTCCATTCAATTGCTTCTTGATGTGGGATAGACGTATAAAGATCAACCACGTCTATAGTTAAAAAGTTATAGGCTAGATCAAAGTCAATGTTGTTAATATTACTAAGGAAAGTCCATGAATCCTTGCAAATGCCTGAAATGGATTGAAGATGTTTAGAAAGAATGTTATCAACCAAACGTGCAGCAGGGTAGGTCATAGAAGATCTGCCATCAACTAATGCTCTCATAGGAGGATTCACTAAGTCCTTATGGATCTTAGGAATCCCGAACATTACTGGCGTTTTTGGAAAAGTTATATCCAAAAAGTTGTAGGTATCTAAATCTACTTTACCTGCTAGAAATAAATCCCTTAGGTAACCTCTAATATGTTTGAATGTTACATTCATTTCATTAAGGAATGAAGTAGCATAAGCTGGCGTATTCAACACTGCTGACATTTTCTGATTGTATTCCAATATGTCAAAAATGACTAGCCCACCTCCCTTGTCAGGCTTCATAACTCTGACTGGTAATTGACTCAATTTAGTCAGTGCCAAGGCCTGCTCTTTAGAAGTGTTGAAATCATATGTAGTAAAATCCACCTTGTTTCCTAATGATAAATGCCTGAAATCTAATTCACAAACATTTTCAAACAAGTGTAAACCAGAATGTAAAGGTGGATTAAACACGCTAGATAATTTCAAACCAGTATATTCATTGATAGAAGAATTACTAAATAACAAATTCAAATTAAGCCGATGGACAAAACACTTCAAATCAATGATCGTCTTAGCTAAATTACATTGTTTGCTAGGAACAAAGGTATAACCATAAGAAAGCAATTTGACCAAGTCAGCATCCAAAACAGCACTTGAGAAGTTATAAACTTTAAAGTCACCTTTCTTATTTGTTAACACAACAGGCAATTTAGGGGAATAGTCAGATTGAAGTTGGTAGTCACCAACTATCATTAATTGCGACGTTTCTTGTTCCTGTTCTGGTACTGGCAGTTGTTCCGGTTCCCTAAAAAATTGTTCCTGTTGTTATGGCCATTACCATTAGTATTTGGTGTTGGATTATTATGACTAGTAGACTTAATTCTGCTACTACGTCTTGGTCCTTGTGTAGGTTGCTCAACAAGTTCCTCATCAATCACATCCAAATTGTCAACTAAAGGATGTACTTCGGATTGAGTAAAATTTCTTCCACTAGAAGTAACTATGACAAGCCTATCCTTGAGTTTAGGGTAGGCATTTAAGTTTTGGTAAACAAACCTATCCCGGTCTAACTTTTTTGATTTGTTCGCCTTAAGTTTGACCAAAAGTGCATCTATACTTGCAAAAATGCGATTATAGTCATATTTATAGCGAACAAAATCAATGTCAAGTTTAATAGCATTATTCAAATCACTTATTTCAGAAGATAAAATTGTTATAGTGTTTGAATAATGTTTAATCATGAGCTCCATTAATTGAGCCCCTTGTCTTTCAAACAAAGCTGTTAGGTCAGAAAGGAAGGCTGAGTCAAATAGGAGGCCAGTAGGTGAAAAGTTACTTCTTAAGTCCTTAGGTACAATGTTCTCATTCAGACATTGCTGGAAGTATATTACCTCAAGTTGCAGTTTTTTAATTTTCAATAATTTAGCATCAAAAAGTTTAAGTTTATCCATTAAAGTGGGTAAAGTACCTTGTAAAGCATCAGGATTAGCAGCAGGTTGGTCCCCAGATGAACGCTGTGTAAACCTCAGTGCATCCAAATTGACGATCCAGTCAGCGAGCAAAGGGGTACCTACATGACCAGAAAAGTTGTTATGATTATCATTGACGCCCAAAGGTAAGGGACTGGGACTAGCCGATCTGGAATCAACAGTCCTTGAAGGCATAATATTAGGAACAGGTGTTCCTGGAGAAACCGTCTGTTGACCTGCTGGTATCGTCTGCGATAAATTAGCGGTGGACTGATTAGACTGAGGACGGTTATCAGAACTAGAAAAACAAGCTCTGTTGTTGTCTTTCCGATCAAAGGTATCCAAACGTGAATTCATCAAAAGCAGCCTCATCAGAGAGCCAACAGAGACAACAGGATGGATGGAATATCTACCAGGCTTTGTCAAAGAGGTTGTCCAACTTATTCCTATGAGTTGTTAAGTTAAGCACAGGACTACAAGAAGCTGATCATCTCAGAAACAAAACCAAATGACAAGAAAACAAATAAAAATCCCAAACTGGTTTCCTTGAGCCCAGCGTGGAAAATATCAACCAAAGTCCAAAAAGTAAATTAAACGCGTCTTTTATTTACTTAAAACAAAACACCTCTTAACTTCGCCACTGAACATTACCCCAGTAGCTTCCTCAGAATGAGGTAAATATGAAATATTACCAAAAACTGGAGACCCTTAAATGATAAGTGAGTAGCGTGGTTACATCATAATTGAGTTTCTTGGGTAATACCCAAAATGGCAGTTGTGATCAGAAATAATAGTAACCAGTCCAAAATAAAGAAATAAATAATCTGCCAAAGCATCTTACATAGATGTTTACATGAATATGACAAATACCCTTGATAAGTGTAAGCATGGGCTTGGAAGATGAACCATTACAGGTTACATGTGTCCATTAATAGGTGCCAATGCACTTTAATCACTTAAATACCTAAAACAGGTTATTATATACCAGTAAAAATTTTTTTTAAATTCTGCTGTTTGTTTGTTTTGTGGATATGGAGGAGGTTTATCAGAGTGGGGTCTGACAATGCCCTGTATGCCAGGCATGGATCTCCCCTCAAAAGTCTGTAGAAGGCAGAATACAGGGATAGGGCCTTGAGGCAGTCTGCATAGGACATTTTACTTATGCCCTGTATTCTTTTAGTGAGGAACCTCTGTAACATTCCAACTGTTGGATATGTCTGCTTAGGTACACACCATAGGGGTCATTGTTCTCAATTATAGGTCTGATGAATGCCAAATAAAGTGGAACAATGACTTCCTTGGACTTAGATGTCATACCTTTGTTTATAAATTGTGCAACATAGCATGAGTTCCTCACCACTGTAGACACGTGATGGTCAAAGGCTAGATTACTATATGTGTGTGTCCTAAGTCACTGACTACAGGGTCAACTCTAAGGGGTGTGGTGTCAATATGATAGTTACCAGGGATTCAAAACCAGTAAAAAACAAAAAAAAAACTGTAAATTCAGAAGAAAGGTGTAGCTCAAACAACTACTTACAGGTATGTTTAAAAAGAGAACACATACCTAAAGGTCTCCGGTTCATGGAAATTTCCAACCGAGCTTATTAAAGACTCACAGCTGCTTCAAGACCTTTTGAAACTTTTCAATAAGCAAGGCTGTGAGCTTCTTAATTTATTGATAGTAGACAACAACAAAACAATTGCATTGTTCTTAAGGGATATTAACACGGTTGAGGCTTGTATTAAGAATGATTGTTGTCTGAACACAGGAAAAATGAATTTTTTAATATTTTCATGACTGTTGACATTGCGCTACAAAAATTAAAGGTGAGGAAATAAAAGAAGCTTTTAAGAGACAAAAATGATTATAAGGCCGGTAGGGCCTACCCCGATCCCTCTATGGGGCAACAAGCTACTTATTTTAACAATAACAGTCTGTATACTGATTTTGATAATGAAATGGAATGTGATGACTTTAACAGTAATTCAAGAGATGTCCCTTTAGAACCACCACCCCTGAGGAGATAAGAGAGATTATGGAACCAGAATAACCAGGGTGAAACGAACTGGAGGGCTGGTCATCAATCTGGTCAGGGGCAGTGGAGGGGGAGAAGGGGATCTTATCAGAGATAAGCTTTGATGCCGTTAATGGTGTACAAAATGATGATGTCATTGTTATTAAAACTGTGCTGGTGATTTCACTGTTTATAACTACAGTCAAGCCAATGTGAATTTTGAATGGGCTGAGTTGTTTTCCAAAGGGTTTAATTTTGTGCCTGCTAGGAAAGCTAACATCACTGACACTATCTTACAACTGAAAATGTTCTGTAGGAAGTTGATCCTTGCTTTATTTTTTTCTGATGAAACTTTGACCACAAATTCATTACAGTTTATCTAGGCCTAGTACCTTTATGCCTCCGGTTCATCCTATGGTGTAAATTTATGAGCATCTGTGAGTTACAGATTAGGGACATTTTAAAGCTATTGCATAGTATTTTGGATAGAGGTGATTTAAGACTCATGAAACCCGACAAAGGTGGGGGGTTGGTAGTTATGGACAATGATGCCTACAACCACAAAATCTTTGAGTTGTTATATAGTGACACATATACTGAGGTGTCTAGAAACGAGCTTAACATAGCCTATAGAAATATTGATTTGACATTAGAAGAATTACATCTCAATGGTCAAATCAACCTGGAGGTTCATGAGTTTCTTGATGTTAAACATCCACAGATCCCACTATTTTTGGAATACCGAAGGTTCATAAATCCATAGTTACCCCCCCCCCTTCATCCAATTGTGGATGCGAAAGCTTCAAAGACATTTTGTTTAGCTAAGTTTATTGATAGTAAGGTGAAGCATGTGTTGGATGACAGGCAATGGGTGATTAAGGATTTTTGGGACTTTTTGGGTAAAATTAAGCCAGAAATGTACGCAGACAATTTAATTATGGTCACCACTGACATCTGCAACCTATTTTCAGTAATCCCCCGTGACGTAGGTCTCGAATGGTTCTACAATTACCTTTGTTTCAATACAAGCATGGACTATAACACCATTCTCACACTTCATACTTGTATGGAGTTAGTCCTTGGTAACAATTTCATCACATTTGAGGGACAGATTTTTAAGCAGACACAGGGGGTTGCCATGGGAGCTTGTTGCGCCCCAGTTTTTGCTAACATTGTCCTTGCTCAGTGGGAGAACTTGTACATCTTCGACTTTGACTTTAAACATCTTTGGGTACTGTATAGCTGGTATCTGGATGACTTAGTCCTTTTGTGAAAAGGTAGTGAGGGTGACTTGGATAGATTTTTTACCTATATTAACAACACTACTGATTTTTTTGAAATTTACCATGGTTAAAAACAATAATTTTTTGCACTACCTTGACATTATGATTAAGAAGGACTATGATAGGAAAGTGTTTACATCTCACTTGTACAGGAAGTCAACTTACTCGAATTCTTTGCTACATTTTCAGAGTTGGCATCCTCTACACCAAAAGAAATCTCTTGTCAAGGGACAATTCATCAGGTTGGCCAGGATGGTTTCCGACGAAGTTGACTTTTTGGCTGAATGTGACACGTTGCAGGTCATGTTGGAGAGAAGGGGCCATCCAACTTCCTTTATCAGCACTATAGCTGAAGAGGTTAGAACAAAAAAGGAGCAGGGGACTTGCACTGTCCTGTTGTTGACTTGTTTACCAAAAAGGGACAACATTGATCCATCTGGGCAGAGTAGATTCAAGATGGCCCTAACTTTACCTTTTACTATACATTTTTTTTAACCTCAAACAGGTCATATGTAAATTTTGGTCCATTTTTAATTTTGACAATGAGGTGGTCAAAAGAGTAGGTTCATATCCCCTGGTGGTGTATAAAAAGGACATTTCCCTGAAGGGGCTGGTTGAGAGAAAAATATGTAATCCAGGTGACTTTGGTAATTTTAAATGTGGGAGATGTGCACAATGTCCTTTTATCTTTAAAAATGGCATAATAGCACGTAAATGTTTTGGGACCATCTTGCCTCATAAAAACTATTATTGTTACTCCAAGGGAATAGTTTACGTCACATTATGTGACCTATGCAAGAAACTACAAACAGAGAATCTACCAGCATTTATATGATATCAAACAGCATAATGAGAGGAATGCACTATACAAGCATATCAAGATGTTCCCTACACACTCGTTTAAATTTGGAGCAATAGATCATATTGATCGGGGTACTCGGGGGGGGGGGGCATTTGATGAGAACCTTGAATTTTTAGAGTTAAAGTGGCAAATCAGGACGAATGTCTGTCAACTACCTGGGCTTAATGACAGGTTGTCCATTAGTTCTTTACTACGATTAAAATCTATGTATTGTTTTTAACATCTTGGATGTTGTGGTTAACAGATTGACTTAGGTATATTTATGGACATATGTATACAAATGTATATATATTATTATATACATATATGAATTATTTTAAAGTGTATGTACTTGATTTTAATGGTTGAGTTTTCTTTAAGAACTTTTATATTGTACAGTGACTAGGGGAAATGAGGTCTTGGGTTATCAATTAACTTAATTCCTGACCAATGAATTGCTTGGGAAGTGTTTAAATATTATTCCTTGCTGATGCTCTTTGTTTCTTGTTCTGAAGAAGTCTGTTTTATGACGAAAGCATTTGAATAAAGTGGTGGTACACTAAAAAAAAAAAATAAAATACATTCCTATTTGGCATTCTGTGCTTGACTTGTGTTTTTGAGCTGCACCTTCCGTTTGGATTTATAGTTACCAGGGATGGATGATTTCCCAAAGGATATTATTATGCATTTCTTGGCATTTAGTTTTAGTCCATGGCTCTGACACCAGTTGTTTGTCTGTGTCAACCCCTCCTGGAGAACATTTGTGTCAGTGTGAGATTCAATGATAGCTCCTAATTTGCAGTAATCTGCAAATTTAGTCAATCAGAGACCACTGACATTGGCCTTGACTTCTGAGATGTAAATCACAAAAAGTAGCAGTCCAAGGACTGATCCCTGAGGGACTCCACTTGTGAATGGTCTCTTTGTAGAGGTGGACTCCCCAGTTCTAATTTCCTTGGTCTTGTCTGTGAGCCAGTTGTCTATCCACTGGGTGACATGTGTTTGTACCTAACCTCTTGAGTTTATCAACAATGCCTGAGTGGGGTATTGTGTCAGATGCCTTGGCAGGTCAAGGTAGGCAGTGTGAATGATTTTCCCCTCATCCATTGCTTTGGTGACCTTCTCAAAGATGTTCACCAGGTTGAGTAGGCATGATCTGCCCTTGTCAAAACCAAACTGGATTGGGTCCAGTGTCTGGAGGTTTACTTTATCTCTAGGGATCATCTCCATGATAATTCTTTCCATGGCTTTACATATAAGACTAGTGTTTCCGGGGTCTGTAGATGGCCCACCTTTGTGCAGAGGGATGACTGTTGCCTTTCTCCATTCATGAGGCATGAAGCCTGTTTGGTGGCTACAGTTAAATAGTAATTCCAGAGGCCCTGATAGGTCATGTTTCATGCTATTTAGAAGGCATCCTGGGATATTGTCTGGGCACATTGATGCACTGTTCTTGGTGTTAGAGAGAGCATTAAGGACCTGTTCCCTAGTGATAATAAGGGGAGTTATATTTGATTATATTTCCTGAGGGAAAGTTGAGGGGGAAAGAGGGGTCAAGTTGGAGCTGAATTTATCAGCCAGGAGGTTTGCTATATCTTCTGCCTCTGTATGGGTGGCACTATTTACAATGAATTCTGCATACAATTGTGTATTGTCTTTGAGGTTGCAGACATAGCTAAAGAATGCTTTGTGGTTGTCCTTGGTCTGAGAGGCCAAACTTACTTCAAATTTGGCTTTGGTAGACTTTATTTGTCCTCTGAGTTGTTTGTTTAGTTTGATGAGAATGCTTTTATCCTGCTGGGTGCTGCACCTCCTAATTTTTGCCTGCTCAAGTGCATTTTCCTGTTTGACCAGCCTTGAAGTATATTTATTTTTGATGTAAATAGAGGCACCTACACATTCAGTCCTTGCCTGTGAAGTAGTTGGCCTAAATGTGTGGAAGGCATTATAACCTTGCACTGTTGGTGTGCTCTCCACGGTTTTAAACCATGTCTCAGTGACGGTACAGACATCATAATTCTCTTAAGTAAAGAGAGCTTCTAGGGAGTAGACTTTTTGTTTAGACTCCTAGCATTGAGCAGTAATACCTTTAGATTTTCTTGGTTTTGATTTGCTATGTCAGAAGTACTTTCAGTTTGGCATTGCCTAAAAAAGGCACTATGGGGAAGACAATGTTTTAGATAATATTTGAAAGCCGCATAGAGCGGAGAGGTACAGATCATTCCTGGCAAAGCAGCATGGTCTGTTGATCATCTTCTTCCATGCTGACAAATATTGCACCCCCTTAGAATGACACCAGAAACTAAGCCAATTATTAAAGTCAATCGTCTTTTGTTCATATTGTGGCATCATCCTTGGAGAAGGCAAAATACTGCTCAGTGCTAGGCTCATACCAGCCTGAGACACATATTCCAAGAACTCCATGATGTCTCTCTTCATATAGTCTAGGGAGGTATGTCTCAGGTCATTTTCTCCCACATGGACTATGACTGAGTCATATTGATAATTGTGGTCCAATGACCTTAGTGCATGTATAATGTGGCAGATCGTAGCCCCTGATAAGCAACTGACTATAACTTTCTCCTTACTCAGCCTGGTGAGGGGGACATCAGTGTGTCTCATGATGGAGTCTCCAATGACTAGAATGTTTGATTGTGGCTTGCCTTATGGGCTTAGAGGTAGAGGCTCCATGAGATGTAACTCTATGTGTTGATGTGGGTGTTGTTTTGAAAGAGTGCATTTGGGGCTGCTGAGGTTATTTGTTATGTGTATTTCATCTAGAAGGTCTTTGTGGTTTAGGGAGGTTACATGTAAGTGCCTTAGCATGTGTGTCGATATGTCTGCTTTGCATTGTTTGTGATGGGTGCAGCATGTGTACTACTGACAACTGTATTGACATTAGGAATACTTTTATGTGAGATCTTTGTCTTCAGTGATGTTGTATAAATACATCTCTCACATACCATATCAGTGTGGTTGAGATTTAACTGGTTGTCAGTAAACATGAGGCAATTTCTACACTGCCTCAGGATGCCCATATCCAACAAGCCAGTAACGGAGACAGTAGGAAAGTTCATATCCATGGCAACAGACCCTGCTTTATTGATGAGACATTTGGAGTGAGAATATTAATCACTGTCAGGAGTATCTGGTTTGCAACTATGTAGACAATGCTTATTACTGCAAAAAGGAGAAATGTCACTCAAGGTGTCTAAGTCTGTACAGAGCACTGCCAAACACTTGAGGGGAAACTAATACATAGACCCTGACAATTTAAAGATGTAGTATTTAGGCAGATATTCTGAAGTTAGAAGCAAATCAAGCAGTACTTACTGAAAACAAAGAATTAGTTTGTCAAGAATGATGAAAAGAGGGGATTCACATGAATGGCTACTGCCTGGCTACTACTAATTCTGGTCTCAGCACAGCTTCACTCTGTTGGGATACAATACTCCTTTGCTTCTTCTCTCACCAGAAGCAAAATTGTAGCACCAATCCCAAGAAGAG
>NC_056743.1:1060933297-1061103297 GCF_019279795.1 Protopterus annectens
ATATATATATATATATAGGGCTAGATTGTGCAATAAAGTTATGCTAGAAGCAGGTATGGGATGAACTGATTAGCCTAGATTCAAGTTTTTCAACTGAAATACAAAATCTGGAGAAGTACTAGATGGGTAGAAAAAAGTATTTAAGGTTCCAGGTTTTATTAAAAACAAATAAAAATAATAACTAAAACTTTAGACTTGTAAGAGTGTCATGCGTAACATGGTAAACTTAATCGAACTTAACATTATGCCTTCTGGGAAAAGCTTTAAAAAAACAGCTATGTGGCCATCTCTTTGCATGCGTTTTAACTCAATTTAACCAGTGGTCTCTCCTTTACTGGGAAAAGCTTGAAAGACCTGGATAGTGGTCTACAAATGGCTGTTATATACCATTGCTAAGTTATTTGTCCAGATATGTCAGTTTTTCTCATATGTGCATTGTAGTATCTGTAGCAATACCTAAGTGATACACCAATAACTTAGGTACACAAACTGTTAGCTGAAAGAAAATGTGTGTTACGGTAAATACCATTTCTGGTCAATTAATGATATGGATCTATGTTTGCATCACATCTCTTTAATTTATGTATTGCTGATGTGGTTCAAAATATGGTATGCTTTCACAAAAATATGCTGACAATGTGAAATTAATATCTATTATTGTTTCTTAAAAAGATAGTGGTATGGTAGAAAATGCATTAAAGGATGAGCAGAATGGAAATATCAGTTACCGAACACTGCACACAAGAACAAGTCCCACAACAGAGAATGTGACATCAGTGTATTAGAAACAATGGACACAAAAAAAAAAAAATAGCATATGGATTTGGGAGAGCCCCACTTACACAAACACAACCTTGTTAAATATATTAACTCTGTGGATACACAACATTGAGGAAATTAGAAACACTAGAAAAAAATGGAACTACTCTTTGTCCATAGTATTCAGTGGCAAAAGATAATGTACAACTGCAATTGCAATTCAGAAATCTAAACCAAAGCCCAAATGTCTAAGACCTAGCCCCTGAAAATGCATTGAAAATGTAGAACACCAGAAACACTGAAGATCACACATGCAGCTATTATCACTGTAAAAACAGAGATAGCCAATGTTGCTACAGTTCAGTTATGCAGGTGTGGTAATATTGTAATCAAAATTAATGCAGCATAGGTTCATAGGTAAGTACTAGGCTATCTCCCCGAGGGCATCTATAAGCCTAGCCAGAATGTGTTGGCTTTCGCCACCCCCTTAGATTAGCTCCTTGTGCCTTGATCCAGCAGAGCCATTAGTTCCCTGTGCATCTGTCCAGCAGAGCCACTGCAGTGATCCCCGGGGTAAATTTTCTGTTTCTGTTTCCCATTCACTCGTCAAGGTTCCTCTTGAAGAGTGTTAATGAGGGGCTCTGCCTAATGTAGTTTGGAATCCTGTTCCAAAGCATGGGGAGTCTCTGGGACAGGAATCTATCCCTCCAGCATGTCCTATTTATCATTGTGGTGAGGTTTAGATCCCTAGAGCATGTGGCTCTTGGGGATTTGTTTTTTTTTTTTTAGGTGGAGCATGTCCATCAATTCTGGGTTGGACATGGCCTTGTATGTCAGGCAGAGATCACCTCTAAGTAAGCGGTATACAACCGAGTACAGCTGGCGTTTCTTCAGTCGGGCTGCATAGGGCATATGTTTGAGGCCAGTAATCCTCTTGGTGAGGTACTTCTGTGGCCTTTCCAGCTGTTGCAGGTGTCTTGTAAGGTACATCCCAAATGGGGCATTGTACTCTATGATGGATCTGATGAGTGATGAGTAGAGGGGCACGATAACCTATTTTGTTCTAGATGCGAACCCTTTTGTGATTAGGTGGGCCACATAGAAGGATTTTCTAACCACCTTGGCAAAGGAGATCTACTTGGGTCACCAAATCCCTTGTTACATTTTCTGTATTTAGGGGACTACACGTATGTGGTAGTTCGTGGGTACTTTGTTTTTTCTAAAGGGGATGACTATGCACTTTCTGGCATTTAGCTTGAGGCCATGATTTTGACACCAAGTATCCGTCTCAGTGAGACCCTTTTGGAGGATGTCTGTATCAGCTGGAGAGTCAGTTATGGCCCCCAGTTTGCAGTTGTCTGTGAACTTGGTCAGCCATAGTCCTCCTGTGCTTGCCTGTACCTCTGAGAAGTATATACCAAACAGGAGGGGTCCCAGAACTGAGCCCTGGGGGACACCACTTGTAACTGGTTTAGAGTCGGACCTAGAACCTGCAACTCTCACTGTGTGGGTTCTGTTCGTCAGCCAATTGGCAACCCATCTCGTGACGTAGGTGTTTATGTTCAGGCTGGTGAGCTTGTCTATAATATCAGAATGGGGACTGGTGTTGAAAGCCTTTGCAAGGTCTAGGTAGGCTATGTGGACCTACTTTCCCTCATCTAAAGCCTTGGTAACTGTCTCAAAGAAGTCCACCAGGTTTAGGAGGCATGATTTGCCCTTAACAAAGCCGAACTGGGTAGGATCCAATGTTTGAAGGTTCCCAGTGTCTCTGTTAATGAATTCCATGATGATGCGCTCCATAGCCTTGCAGACCAGGCTAGTCAGGCTTATAGGACAGTAGTTCCCGGGGTCCGTTGTGGCTCCACCTTTGTGGAGCGGGATAACTGTTGCTGTGCACCACTCTATCGGTACATAGCCTGTAGAGAGGCTGAGTTTGAACAGTGTGCTTAGGTGAGGGGTTAGTTCATTTTGGAGCTCATGTAAAACACAGCCTAGGACACCATCTGGTCCCATTAAAGCTGTATTTTTGGCTTTGGATAGGGCTGTTTTAACCTGTGTGTCAGTGATTTCCAGGGCACTACATTTTTCTGGTATGGTTATGGGCCTTTTAGGGGGTGAGAGGGGGGTGAAGTTTGCACTAAACCTGTCTGTCAGAATGTTGGCAATATCAGTCGGTTCAGTGTATTTTGTGCCATTCTGCACTAACTCAGAGCAGATCTGAGAGTTTCCACTTAGGTTCTTGACATAGCTAAAGAATGCTTTGTGGTTATCTTTGGAGTCCTTGGCAATTTTTCTTTCGAAGTTAGCCTTGGATGATTTTATGAGGGATCGTAGTTTCTTGCTGATACTGATCTGGGATGTCTTTCCTTCTTGGGATTTTACTCTTTTCTGCACTAGTTTCCTCCTTCTATTGTATAAGCTTGTTTATGGCAGGGGTCCACCAGACTGGTTTCCTTTTCTTTGAGGAGTGAGTCTTGGTTTTGCTTGGGATAGCATGATCCATGCATTCTTGCAGGTGCTTATAGAGTGTCTTTGTAAGGGATTCAGCAGCTTGGACAGCATTGTCCTTTAGCATGGGGGCTGTGAACCTTTCCACCTCAGTTTTAAGTAACATGAAGTTTGCTTTTGAAAAGTTTTTCACTGTGGTTTCCTTGATTGGGGGAGGGGGCAGAATGTGGATATCCAGAGTGATTAGTCTATGGTCTGATCTAACCAGTGAGGGTTTGACCTCCGGTGTAGAACACTGGTCGCACATGTTGGTGATGACCAGATCCAATATGTTGTCACCTCTGGTGAAGGTGTTAACCAGTTGATCCAGGGTGTTTGAGTTTAGAAATTCTAGGAAGAGTTGGGCAAGGGAGTTAGTACTTGAGTTGTTCTCCCAGTTAATGTTTGAGTAATTGAAATCACCCAATATTCGTGCATTTGGTAGGACCTTCATATTTTCCAGTGTCTCCAGAAACACGGAATGAGGGTCCTGGATCATGGTGGGTGATCTGTAGCAAGCTACAATTTGAATTGCAGTTTTGCCCATTGTTAGTTTCATAGCACAGCATAACAATGCAGCAAGGTTCATCCTTGTCCATTTTCAAGTGCAACGTAAATCTGTGGATGACAAACAGAAAATTTCCCTTGTAGTGCTAATGGAGAGAGGCATCTTCTAAATGCTTTATCCCATGCATGGGTCTCCTCAAACTATCTAAGGTATGTTCCCAGTTATTCTCATTAGGGGTAATATATAATTATTGATCCTAGGATAGGTAAGGCCAAACTATAACAAAATGGGAGAGGTTAATTTGAGCACAAAAAGGGAAGTAGGCTAGGCTTTAAATGACCCGCAAGGGCAGTTAGTCTAGTACCTACCTATGAATCTATAAAATCTGCACTTCTACACAAAGGAAGATAGCCCATTGTATACTTGCAAAAATTAATAGATTCATGTTAAGCAGTGAGCATGCAGAAACTATTAAGTACAGATATAATGCAGCAATTCAATACACAAAAAGGTTTGAGAATCACAATAGTTATCAAGTTAAAATTAATTCATTGTATAGGCAAATTGTGCAGTGAATCCATAGCCACACTATCCTTTCTGTTTTCTAAGCATTAACTAACATATGAGGTTACTTGAGATTTAGGGAAGAAAAAGTTTAAGCTGCTAAGGTGAGTACATACAGCAGTACAAGTAGTAAGGTTACACAAGAAGCATGGAGGCCCTCTAGTCAAGGTTTCTTTTTCAGCACCCCTTCAGGGGCTGACGTTCACTTCTAACTACTGGTTATTGGCTACGTTGAGGTTACATGATCCTTCTCCAACACACACACACACACACACACACACACACACACACACACACACACACACACACACACACACACACACACACACACACACACACACACTACTTTGAAAACATATTACAGATAACTGTTATGCATTACAGGGATTCATATATTTCCTCTGAAATGACTTTCACTGTTACTCTGATAGAGAGAAAAAAAAGCATTTCTTAGGCTAAACTTTCCCCTCATTTTATTGTATTTTTTAAAAAGCATGTGAAACGCCACCAAAACATAAAGGTGGTTCTGCTATATAGCACATACCAAACAGACTTTCAGAGTTAATGTTATTTTCACATATTCTGCAATGATGTGCACTAACACAGTTGTCGCTTGTCCAGTCAGGATAAAATAGATGAGTCTTTGTGGGTTCTGTTCAAGCAGCTTTATTATGTACAAACACATCAGGATTGAGGCTTATAACTTTAACTTAGATAAACTTATAATCAAATTAGCTGTTACACTCATACATGCTCACTCTCTGGCTGCACTCACAAAATGGCAGTGAACCTAGAACATGCTTGCTATTTATATGCACGTTCTGACCTTGAAACGCTTCTTACACACACACACACACACACACACACACACACACACACACACACACACACAGACACAGACACACACACACACACACACACACACACACACACACACACACACACACACACACACACACACACACACTATTCTACATCCTCCCTCTTTGAGAAATCAGTCATGCAATATTGTTAACATTAATCGACATGCAATTAATACAAATAATTCTTTGTCATGCAATTATACAGAACTAAATACATATAGACAATTATGTTCAGGTTGCTGTGTATTTCACACTAGGTCTGGAAATATGACCAAATTGTGTGACATAGAAATTAGAATTAGGTGTAACAATTGGGACTGTCTCTGCTGAATGTTCAAGTGTAGGGGCATCAAAAACATCATCAGGAATGGAAGTAGAAGTGAAGACACGTTCTGCAACAGGAACATTGTCTGGATTGCTCTGAGATCTAGAGTCTGTATCAGAGGAACAATGCTACAATATCAATTCTGGTACAGGAAGGAGATGTCTGCGAGTTCTCCTGCCCACCACACCCTCAGATACTACAAATTAGGATCTCAACCTTGTACATATACCTGTTACTTGATCGATCTGGTGAAAACCTTTTGTTGCCTGTATCCTCACTGCCTCTCAATTTTTCATAGCTGGACTTCTAAAAAGAATGCTTTCTGAATAATTGGGCTTAATTTTCCTGTTTTTCTTAGCTTTAGGCTTCATCAAACTGGAACTAAAAGGCAATGTTGTTCTGATTTGCTTAGACAGAAGTCTCTGAGTAGGCGAGCCATGTATATCATCATGGAGTATGACATCAATATTATCATCCTTTGACCTCTCAAGTAATTGCTTTGTACTCTGTACTGCACATTCAGCTAGTCCATTTGACTGTGGATATTCTGGACTACTAGTAACATGTACAAAGTCCCATTCTTTTGCAAATTTCTGAAACAAATGTCTGGTAAATTGAGTACGGTTGTTTGAAATCACTTTGTGTGAACTACCATGGACTGAGAAATGATGTTTCAACTTGGTGATAACAGCAGTGGACGTTAGATTAGGTAGTAAATCAATCTCAAACCAGTTTGAATAAGAGTCTACCAACACTAAGTAATGCTGATTGTTCCACTCAAATATATCAGTGGCTACTGTTGACCAATGTAGTTCAGGAACTTGACTTAGCTGAAGTGTTTCTTTTTGCAAATGTGGTTTAGTACTATTGCATACTGAACAAGAAGAAAGTAATTTATCAATATCTTTTACTGGAGAAGGCCAAAATACCAGTTCTAGATTCGGAACCTGGGTGACCATGATGTAAAATCTGGATATATTCATGTTGTAAGGAAGCAGAAACAACAATTTTAGGACCTTTGAAAATAATGCCAACTTCCATCAACATCTCATCTCTGTAAGGAAAATAAGCCTGCACTTCAGGTGTACACTAGATTGCTTTGACGGCCATCCAACATTAATGCAGTGGTTGAGCTTTTGCAAATCAGCATCAGTCTTTATATGATCTCTCAGCTCATCAAGTCTCATGGTAGAAAAAGTATGTACTTCCATGATGTCAAAGTCAAAATTCTCTGCATTAAGTTGTTCCGTTGTATTTCTGGGTGATCTGGATAAGGTAACAGCCAGATAAAGAAGTTTGCCTTTTGTATAGACAAATTTGAAATTGTACTTTTGAAATTTGAGTATCATTCTTTGCAATCTCGCTGGAGACAAATGCATATGCTTCTTTAGAATAGTAATAAGAGGCAGTGGTGCCGGAAGCTGTTGAAGACTGGGGGTGGGCGGCGGGTGAGAGGGGCACTTGATCTAAAAAGGGGAGTTTTTTATAACTATTTACTACCACAACATAGGTTCACCCGAAGGACATTTTAAACTTAGCCAATTCCCTTTTGGTGTTTGAATTAATATTTTCTGATTGGTCTTACCTATCCCTTGGCTGATAATTGTATATTATCCCTAGTGAGAATAACTGTGATCATACCATAGATACTTTGAAGGGGGCCCATGTAAGGGATGCAGCATTTAGGAACTGCCTCTATCCATTAGTGGCATGAGGGGCAATACTGGAATACATTTTCTATTACCTATCCTTAGCGCCAAGTTGCATTTGAATATGGACAAATGAGCTTTGTTTTATTTTTATGGATAGTCTGTTCTGGAATAGTAGTATCCTCTGATATCTATCCGTCTCTCCACAACATTCCGTTTAGAAACCTGGACTGAGTATTTTTGATGCCATTTGATTTGCTGATGTTCAGTAGGCCCAGCTGTATTAGGTCAGAGGATGCCTTGTATGCCAGACATATCACCTCTAAGCACTCTGTAGGATACTGTGTATAGTGATAAATCTTTGAGGTGGTCCATGCAAGACCTATTGTTTAGGACTTGTATCCTTTTAATAAGGTATCTCTGTGGGGCCCTAGGCAGGGTAATAGATTGCCCCCCTCCAGAGCATCCCCTCCTGCAGCAACCCCCTACCACTTTAGCAGCAGCCCCCTCCCCAGCCACTCCAGTGTTCTATTACTTGGTTATCTCCCCTCAGTTACCATAAGCACTGCTCAAACCTGTCAGCTTACATACTGTTTCTTATTTACTTCTACAGTGATTACAGAACTTGAAATAAAATAGCACAAACACTGAGCCATTTGCTCAACAAACAATACAGTCTCGCAATGAAATAGACTTAGCATGAGCAGTAAACTTCTCTACCCTTGAAACTCACATTCATTGAAACGGCATAAAAACCCACATTCACTTTGCATCTGACCAATGGAGGACTAAGGTTACCCCTGGGTTGTTTTCAAACCATAGTCTTCTTGCACATTTTAGGGCCATGCAGACATGTATGCATTCTTTGATCCACCTTCCTGACTGTATCAAATTATATTCGTTGTATAATACAGTACCACTTGTTCGAATGTGCTTTAAATTTGTAGTTATGAACAGTCTTCTAGTAAGCAATGAAACAAAATGTGTGAACCAATAACGACAGAATTACCCATTTCAGAAAATTCTAACCATAAATGGTCACTCAAACTTCTCTCATTACAATCCACCAGTATCAGTAAATATTCAAAATCTCTGCAGATGTAAAGGTCATCTAAATAATTCCACATTAAAGGGAACTGTAACTAATGGTTGCTGCAACCAAACAACTTTATGTTTCATTGTTTCATCTACAAATAAAGTGCCTGTTGCCCTTGAAGAATAAATTGAATATGTTACATTAAAAAAATGATAAGTTAGTAATATTGCAATAGGCAATGGATGACAAACTGATAGGTTCATAGTTACTAGGTAATTCCTCCAAAGGAGGACATTCACAGGACTACAGCATCAAGTACAACACTGTATCAGCAATCCATCTGGATACTGTGGGAGTAGAACCCACAGCTTTCCATGTCAAAAGCAAGGATATTACCCATTGTGCTACTACCAATGCAAGTATACTTGGCATAAGAAGCACTAAACTTCTCCTACCCTGTAGTTCTCAGCTCCTTCTAAAATCCACTTGACAGTCAACTAAATCTCTCAACTTTGCAGCACAAGAACTCTGGAAAAAGCCAAATTATTATTTTTTTGATGGGGGGGGGGGGGGGTGAGAAAGGCCCAAAACCAGGGACACATTTTAAAAACTGCTTGTACAGTCTTACTATGTTACTAAAATAAAGTGTTTTGTGTTACCATGTGTTTCCTGAAAGCTAGGAAGACTGAAACTTAAAGGGCTATTATTATTTAGTGAGTTCAGTTCTCACTGATTTGCCAGAAAACCTCAAATTTTAAGAGGAACAAACCAAAACTATTAGCCAAATATTCAAATATTCTAGGAAAATCTGTACAGTTTAGAGCTTACACACACACACACACACACACACACACACACACACACACACACACACACACACACACACACACACACACACACACAAAACGGCATAAATGAACTGGACACAGAGCAGATCAGCAGCATAACTGGACACAGAGCCGATCAGCAGCAGAAATGAACTGGACACAGATCAGCAGCATATGTAAACAGAAGTCGCCTTACCTTAACTGACACCAAATGTGATGTGTGATCAGGCAGCATCATAACCGGACAAAGAGCAGATCGGCAGCATATGTAAATAGAATTAACCAACAACAGATGTGATATGTGATCAGGCAGGCATCATCGGAAGTTTAAATTCTGAGTGCTTAAATCTGTAGCGGGCGAATGCATGGGTCATTTACAAACTAACATTTTGGATTCAGCATCTGAAAGTCCGCATATTTGGGCAGTCAGGCTCCAGTAAACATAAATGAAATAAAACAATAAATGCTGCTTTAATGCAATCACAACTTTAACGATAGTGAACACATTTCCGTGCTTTAAAAATGCAGCTGGAAAGTGTTGTAAAGGTAGCACCAGAGAACTGCCGTGCATACCCATGTATTTAAAATGCTACTCAAAACAACAGCTCGATGATTGTTGTAAAGGTAACAGCAGGGAACTGCTGTGCATGCCTATATATTTAAAATGCTACTCAGGGATCTGCAATGCATTAGAAAAATAAATGCCACCAGCAACTGGAACAAGAAAGATAGTTCCCCTAGTTAAATGTCATGCTGATTTTTATTTTAGGTTTAAAGTTCCATCCTGCATACTTAATCGAAGGGGTGTTTCTGGGACAAAAGAAATGGAGGAGGGTGGTCTTTGGGCAATCCTTCAACTGCAACATTAAAACTTAGGGAAAAGAAAAAAAAACAAAGGGTGTTATTACTGAGCCATTCCAGCACCCTTAAGTGAGAGAGACAAAACACACTAACAAAATAAGCCATCCTACACTACGGAATAAAATACAAGCCTTATGACCATTGAAGTAAAAGTCAGCTGACAAAAGTAGGAACACGCCTCATTTGTATAGGACGAGTGTTACACCAGAGGTGCTGCTAACTGTGGGGTGTTGACTCTGGCTGCAGCAATGGTGTGATTAGTTTTCCACGCACTTTTGTCTTTAAATTATGTTAGCATGCGGCACACGCATGAGTCCTTGGGTCCTAAACACTCCATGTTGTTAAGCTGTAAAAGTGTGGAGGGGGTGCTCCACCCCCCCTCGCTCTGTGGTTCGGGCACCCATGTCTAGAGGTTGTTAATCAGTTTCAATCTGAATAGCTCGACCATAGATATAATCATGAAACTTTGAGCATGCAAATAGTATTGCAAAAGTTCTCTCTCAGTTTGAGCATATTGCATTTCAGTTTTGGTAAGAGTTCTAGATGCATAGGATACTGGTCTGCCTTCTTGAAGAATAACTGCACCAAAACCAAATTTTGAAGCATCACAAGAAAGTGTCACTGGATTATTGACATCACATTATCTTAACATAGGTGGGGTGGCAATTTTTTGCTAAAGGTCTTCAAATGGCTTCTGGTACTGTTCCAACCAAGACCATATAACATTTTTGCACATCAGCTCTCTCAAAGGTGTTGTCAACTCACTGAAATTTGATATAAACTTGCCTAAATAGTTGACCACACCAAGAAAACTTTGTAGAGGCTTAACATTATCTGGTGCTGGCATCTCAAGAATGGCTGCTTGCTTGGACGGGTCTGGTTGCAAGCCAGTGCTAGTAAATAAATGACCTACATATGTAACTTCTGGTAGTCTGAATTTGCACTTCAGAGGATTGAGCTTTATGTTCACTTCAAGTGCTCTGTCTAGAACTTTCTTGAGGTTTCTGTCATCCTCTGCATCACCATTGCCTCCAACCAATAAATCATCTACTGTTATGGTACAAGGATAACCTGAAAAAAATTGATCCACTTCACGCTGAAAGACTTCACTTGCAGAATGTATTCCAAATGACATCCTGAGAAATCTATACCTGCCAAATGGGGTACTGAAAGTAGTCAGTAATGAGGATTTGCAATCATCACTTGCCAAAATGAACTTTTTGCATCCAAGACAGAAAAAACAGTGGCATTTGGTATTAGGTCTGTGACTTCCTTGACTGTATGTATTGGATGATGCAGTCTCTTTAATGCTTTGTTCAAATCTCTTAGGTCAATACATATTCTGATTTCATCTGAGCCTTTTTTGTGGGATGCTACCATGGACGACACCCATTCAGTTGGTTCTGTAACTGGACAAATTACACTTTGCTGCACCATTTTATTCAACTAAGCTTTAACATTATTCTGCACAGCTATCTGAACTTTTCTTGCCAGTCTGACCACTGAACTGACCTCTGGGTCTAACTTCATAGAATACACCGCTGGATGTTTGCCCAACTTTTCATGGAAAACATTAGCATACTCTAAGAAAATAGCTTCAGTAAAATTGGAACTAGGATATGTGCTTATATGATGAACGTCTTTGGTAAAGGAAGACAAATTCATTCTCAAACTGTCTCTGAGACCCAGTAATGATTGCACAGGTCTTCAGACTACATAGAATAGTAAGCTGTAGCAATTCCTAGACAAATAACATGAAAGTATTACTGAGCCTTCGGTTTGAATTTCTTCACCTCCATAAGTAACAAGTTTTGCACAAGTAGCCACATTGAGTTGTTCATCAGTTCTCACCTAAGCAAATGTGTCTGCTGACATAACATTACACTTCAAGCCAGTGTCTACTTTAAGCACAGTGGATTTTCCCATTGATCTGGACAGAACAAAACACTTCATTCTTTGCCAACAAATTTACTGCATCAGTCTTTTCACCAATTACTGATACACCATCCACGTAGAAAGTAGAACAGCTCTCTATATGATCAACTTGCTTTTTCGAGTGACCCTTCTTTATTACTATGTGAGGTTTACTTGATTTGCAAAACTTTTGAAAATGGCTCAATTTTTTACACTTGTGGCATTGCTGACCAAATGCTAAGCATTTTTCACTTTTAGAATCATGATTGGCACCACAATTGCTAACAGTTAACAATAAAGCTGGAGTTAGGTTTTGTTGACTCACCTTTGTACTGCACTGAGCATGCCCTTTTCTTAGAACTTGCTGGAAGTACAGGTTTTATCTGGGGAGCCTGAAGGAGTGGCAGGTGCCATGTGCTTAGGCCTGCTTCTTCTAGCCATGTGTTGCATGCTGTCTACATTTGCTCTGGAGCCTGCTGAAACCGTCCTCTTATCACTTGCAAGCATACTTGTGTGCCTTTCTGTAACTTCATGGATTTGACAAATCTCAATAGCTTTGCTCAGCATTAAATCACTGTCATGAAATAAAATCGTTCTCACTGCAGCACTATTAATACCACACACAAGTCTGTCCTTTATTAACTCATCTTTTAAGTCACCAAACTGATACATTTTAGCTTTATTTCTCAGGTCAGTAATGTAAGCTGCAAAACATTCCCCTGGTTTTTGATCTCTTTTGTAAAACAAATGCCTGTTATGTAATATTTGTCTGGTGGTTACAAATTTCCCTGAACTTGCACTTCAAACATTTGGGGTCTTCCCTTGATTCAGCCTGTACAACAATATGATGGTTTTCACCTTTTCCCTCATATAGTGCTGGTGCATACATAAATGAATGTTCCCTTACAGTGGCCTCTGACCCAGCTAGGTTTAGCAAAATGAATGTCCTGGTGCGTTAATCTTTGTCAAAATAAGCTGCTTGCATAAAAATATCGTACTCTTGCTCAAATATCTTCCAATTTTCTGCAATATTCTGATGAAACACCAATGGTGATGGTTTTCGAAATCCGTCTGCCATATTAACACATACCAGCAAAGGCTTTTGCAAGTATGCACAAACATACACACATCTACATATGCCAGAAATTTATGCCAGTATTTATAACTATGCCCAATAGCATCACAAGCCTCTGAATAACTGAACTTTGCGAAATAAGTCTCTTGGGCACTCTAATACTCTTGAAATCTGCAAAAGTCACTTATCGTTGTAAGGAACATTTCAAAACAACTGCACTGTGCGAACAAACTGGGCAGAAGAAGCTCAGAGTAAGAAACACTTTAAAGTAACTGCACTTTGAAAAAATAAACAGTACACAGCACTGAAAGTTCGCCAAAATGTCTGTACTTTGCTAAATAACTCTTCACAGTGCAAGAAACACTCTGTAAAGGCAGCACTTTGAGAATAGACACATCCAATGCAAGAACTTTTTTCAAAATGGCTGTATTTTGACCGTACTTCATAAAATAGTTGCACTTTGCACACAGACTCTTTAGAATAAATGAACAGTAATAAGCCCAGCCTGAAAACACTTTTACACACTTTGAGATACTTGATATAACTCTAGTTATGCCCTGAATACAATGCGACATAGTAATGCCAAAACACAGTACTTTGCCACAAATTATTTATGCTTAATGTACCAATCAAACTGGGAAGCTCCTTCCATTAGACAGCTAAGGTCAAGTTACCCTTCCTCTTACATTCCTGCCTGCTTAGTGCACAGTGCACCAACTTGAAGGTTTAACACCCCCTCCCATTTATATAAAAGAAAACAAACCTTATTAACATGGTCCTAGTTACAAACATTATACATCACATATTTTTTTGTATAACTATTATTAATGCAACATTACATAAATTACTCAATTCCTGCTTTCCCATAAATTTCACTCCTCCTCCAAAACATTATTCTGTATTTATTGTTCCTAAACTTTCTACATTTTTTTGTAATTTGCTCCTACTCTTTTCGAAAGATCTAACTCCCAGTTTTTTTTATTTCTGTTCCAATATTCAATACTTCAAATACAGTTGGTTTAGACTTTGATTTCCATTTTCTAGTAATTGCTTTTTTGGCACTGACCAGAATTAAACTTAGCAAGGCCTTACTATGTCCAAGCAATTCAGATGTTGTATACCAGCTCAAAAAAATAATTTCCTTAGTTACACCCATTTGGTAACCCAATATTTCTGACAGAGTACTCTGTAGGGAATTTTTGAAGTCTACCAATTCATTACACTCCCAAAATATATGTTCCCAGTTACCTCGTTCTTTACCATTACACCTCCAACATTTGCCATCTACAAGAGGAAAATGTCTTTGGAGTCTACCCGGCATATAAAAGTACCTATGCAAACAATTCCAAGCAACAATCCTAAATCTTCTAGACGTTGTTGCATACATGGGAGCCATGTATATATCCATCCCATTGTTTACTTGTGAATTGCCTAGCCAAATACTCATCCTAATATTTTCTAATCTCCTCTGACTGATTCCTATAGTTATTGTGCAATATTTTATATGCCCTACTAATTATCTTTTTTTTTTTTACAGCAGCTTCTGTTCATAGGTTCATAGGTTCATACTAGGCTATCTGCCCTGGGGCAATTATAAGCCTAGCCCGATTCTGTATGGCTTACGCCACCCCTTGATTTGAGTATACTGTGCCCTTTTTAAGGTTTATTTACTGTGCCTCTGTCTAATAGTGACACGGGAGTAATCCCTGGGACAAACCTACGATCCCCCAGCCACTTATCAAGATTCTTCTTGAAGAGATTCAGTGAGGAGCTCTGCCTCACATGAACTGGAATTCTATTCCAGAGCGAAGGGAGCCTCTGGGTTATGAACCTGTCCCTCCAGCAAGTTCTATTTATTTCTGTGCTGAGGTTCAAGTCCCTCGAGCATGTGGCTCTAAGGGATTTAGATTTACTGAGGTGGAGCATGTCCATTAATTCTGGATTTGACATAGCTTTGTATGTCAGGCATAGATCGCCTCGAAGTAGGCGGTATGCAACTGAGTAGAGCTGGAGGTTTTTTAACCGAGCAGCATATGGCATCTGTTTGAGACCCTTGATCCTCTTGGTGAGATACTTTTGGGGTCTTTCTAATTGCTGCAGGTGTCGGGTAAGGTACATCCCAAAAGGGGCATTGTATTCTATGATGGGCCTGATGAGGGATGAATAAAGGCACGATTACCTCTCTTGATCTAGATGTGAAACCCTTCGTGATGAGGTGGGCTATGTAGAAGGTCTTTCTAACCACTTTGGCAATGTGGTTTTCAAAGGAGAGATTGCTATCAACTTGGGTCCCCAGGTCCCTAATAACTTTCTCTGTACTTAATGGGTTTCCGCCTATGTGGTAATTTGTGGGCACATTGTTTTTGCCAAAGGGTATGACTATACATTTTTTGGCATTTAGCTTTAAACCATGGTGCTGGCACCAGTTATCTGTCTCTGTGAGACCTTTTTGAAGGATGTTTGTGTCAGCTGGAGAGTTGATTATGGTGCCCAGTTTGCAGTCGTCTGCGAACTTGGTGAGCCATAGTCCTCCAACATTTGCCTGTACCTCGGAAAAGTATATACCGAACAAGAGTGGTCCCAGGACAGAACCCTGTGTGATGCCACTTGTGACCGGTTTCGAGTCTGACATGGCTCCAGCAACTCTCACTCTGTGGGTTCTGTCTTTGAGCCAGTTTGTGACCCATCTTGTGACATAGGGGTTTATATTTAAGCTGGATAGCTTATCTATGATGCCCGAGTGGGGTATTGTGTCAAATGCCTTTGCAAGGTCCAGATAGGCTGTGTGGACTACCTTCCCTTCATCTATGGCTTTGGTGACTGTTTCAAAGAAGTCAACCAGGTTCAAAAGGCAGGATCTGCCCTTGACAAAGCCGAACTGGGTAGGATCTAGTGTCTGTAGGTCCCCAATGTCTTTGTTTATGAGCTCCATGATGATCCTCTCCATAGCCTTGCAGACTAAGCTAGTAAGGCTTATGGGGCAATAGTTTCCAGGGTCTGTAGAGACTCCACCTTTGTGGAGTGGGACCACTGTTGCTGTACGTCATTTTGTGGGCACATATCCTGTAGTGAGGCTGAGATTGTATAGCCATTTTATTTGAGGGATTAGTTCCTCTTGTAGTTCATGTAGGATGCAACCTGGGACGCCATCTGGTCCCATGGAAGCAGTGTTTTTTGCTTTGGAGAGGGCAGCTTTCACTTGAGCATCTGAGATGTTTGGGAGGCAGCCCTCTGCCGGGATAGATACTTGCTCTTTTGGGGGGGGGTGGAGAAGTTTGCACTGAACCTGTCTGCCAGGATATTGGCAATGTCTGTGGGTTCAGTGTATTTTTTGTCGTTTAGAATCAACTCAGAACAAGTCTGGGAGTTGCATCCCAGGTTTCTAACATAACTGAAAAAAGCCTTATGATTGTCTTTGGTGTTCTGTGCAATTTTTCTCTCAAAGCTGGCCTTGGAGGATTTTATGAGGGATCGTAATTTTTTGCTAGTACTGATCAGAGATGCCTTCCCTATTAGGGATTTTGCTCTATCGTGTAGTAGCTTCCTCCTTCTGTTGTACAGTTTATTTATGGCAGGGGTCCACCAGACTGGACGCCTGCCTTTGGATGATTGGGTCTTGGTTTTGTTTGGGATAGCATGATCCATGCATTACTGGAGATGTCCGTAGAATGCATTTATATAGGATTCTGCAGTTTGGGCTGTAGTTTCCACTGGCCCTGGGGCCTTGAAGGATTCCACTTCGGTTTTGAGAAGTGAGAAGTGAGAAGTTCGCTTTTGAGAAGTTTTTCACTGTGGTTTTCTGGGCTGGGGGTGGGGTCGGGATGTGGATATCCAGTGAAATTAATTTATGGTCTGATCTTACCAATGAGGGATATAATTCTGGTGTGGAGCATAGGGTCCCCATGTTGGTAATGATCAGGTCTAGTATGTTGTCCCCTCTTGTGGGAGTGGTGACTAGTTGTTCCATAGCATTTGAGTTTATAATTTCCAGGAATCTTTGGGCTAAGGTGTTGGGGCTTGAGTAGTGCTCCCAGTCAATGTTTGGGTAGTTGAAGTCGCCCAATATAATGGTGTTCGGAGAGATCTTCATGTTCTCCAATGTTTTCAGGAAAGCCGAATGGGATTCCTGACTTTGAGAGGGTGGTCTGTAGGATGCTATAAACTGAAAAGCAGTCTTGCCCACTGTTAGTTGCACATGGATGGTCTCCGATACTTCGTGCAATGCCACTAACCTGGAGGTGTGGATATGCTTGATAAATATGGAAACTCTCCCTCCTTTTGTGGTTTGGTCCGGGTTTTGGGGCCGAAAAGCATGATACGAGGTATAGCCTGGTAGTGCTGGGGTGCTCTCTGGAGCATTGAACCAGGTTTCTGTCACTGCACAGATATCAATGTTCTTCATACTGAGGAGAGCTTCGAGTGCGTGCATCTTGAGGTTAAGACTTCTGGCGTTTAGCAGCATTACCCTTAGTTTCTTGTTCCTTGTGCTGTCTATGGGGGTGGGTTTGACTTTTGAGCCTTGTCTAAAAAAGACACTATGGGGGTGGAAAGAGCCTTTGCCAATATCCAAAAGCCCAGTGGTGACAGGTGCAAGCTGTCCCTAGCGAAGCAACATGGCTTGTCGAGCATGTCATCCCAGGCTGACAGACACTGGATCCCCTTTGAATGACACCAAAATTTTAGCCAATTGTTAAAATTGATCATTTTGTCTTTGTACTGTGGCATCATTCTAGGTGAGGGTAAGATGCTGCTCAAGGTCAGGGTCATACCAGCCTGGACTACATGATCAGACAGCTCCTCTATGTCTCTTTTCATGTAGTCCAGGGAGGTACGTCTCAGGTCATTCACACCAGCATGTACAATGACTGAGTCATATTTGTATTTGCTTTGGAGTGACCTGAGTGCTTGTGTTATGTGTCGGATCCTAGCACCCGACAGGCAGCTCACCATGACCTTCTCTTTATTCAGCCTGGTGAGCGGGACGTCAGTGTGCCTGACAACAGAGTCACCTATAACAAGAGTATCAGGTGTGTTATTCAGCCTTAAGGGCTGTGGCTGCTTGGCACACTGACTTTGTGGGTTATGTGTTGTGTGTGTTTTGTTTTGAGGTAGCGTTTGCTTGGATGTCTGCTTTGGAGGTCTCTGTTAATTTGGTAGATTTTTATTTAGAGCCTCCGAGTATGTTTTTGTGTATTTATGTGTTTGGTTCGCTGATGTGGTGGGACTATGTGATACTGGAATTGTGTTGTGTGAGGTTACCTTCTCCTCCTGACTGGTTACACCAGTTTGAGATGAGAGAGCTCAGCCTCCAGTTTGGCTAAATAGTTGCATCTCTCACATATATTTGAACCTGTTTGGAGGAGGAGAGGGTTGTCCGTGTACATGAGACAGTTGTAACATTGCCTCAAAATTCCCAGATTCACCAGCTGGACTGGAGAGGAAACCATTGACTGACCTTTGGACATGCTAGAGTAACAGGGAAACTGAATTTAAGATGGACCAATAGAGGACAGGGTAATCGTAGAGAGTATAAGAGTAAGAAGTGCTTATTGTTTAATAGTGCTAACTTGTAGGATTACTTAATTGGACCAGTGAAGGGCCTTAGAATGAGAATATGGTGTTTAAATTGAGAGATAGAGCAGTTCTAAGGGAAAAAGTGAAGAGCAGACTTTGTGGAGCCAGGAATAGTTTAAACCCAATTAGGCGGCACTGCCCGTTGTTGCTCTATTCTCAAAAATGTGCAAAACCGCGCAAAAGAGGGTTTTATGAGAGGAAGATGAAGGAGTTTTGGAATTGACCCAAAATGGCCAATAAAACTACAGTTTCAAGTCAGTAACCACTCCCACAGGGGCAGGCAGGCTGCTCAATGTTTTTCACTGCCACTGATCAACAGAGAGACTTTCCTTTAGCCCAAGCAAAAAATGGCCTCACAGAAACTTACAAACAGTTCAAGAACTGCAAGCCTGTAACTGAACTTTTTTAAATCTCAGAAAAGTGGGAAAAAAGCAAGATTTTTTTTGTTTTTTGTTTTTCAGAGATAGCAGAGGTTAACAAGTATCAACAAGTTATAACAGTGCAGTAAATGACCCCACACAAGAGTGTTAGGCCAAAGACAGATAAAATGCAAGTTTTGAGAAAAAAACGATTTTAAAAATAACTGTAAACAGGAAATTCAGTAAACAGCTCTAGGTTGTGCTCTAAATACAGTTACTAATGCAGAAATCAAATTTAACAAGCCAGAAAATGCTCAAAATAGGCGGCTATGCAGGAAAAACTTAGCAAATAAACAGAGGAAAAATACTTAAAGTCTCAAAAGTGGCTCCTTTCTTCTCTCAGCATTTTCTCCTCTTGGTGGGTGCTTCACCAACAGCCAACAAGCCTGAAAAGATTCCAAAACCACGAAGCAACCAGGTTTTAAGAGAGGAAGATGAAGGAGTTTTGGAATTGACCCAAAATGGCCAATAAAACTACAGTTTCAAGTCAGTAACCACTCCCACAGGGGCAGGCAGGCTGCTCAATGTTTTTCACTGCCACTGATCAACCGAGAGACTTTCCTTTAGCCCAAGCAAATAATGGCCTCACAGAAACTTACAAACAGTTCAAGAACAGCAAGCCTGTAACTGAACTTTTTTAAATCTCAGAAAAGTGGGAAAAAGCAAGATTTTTTTTTGTTTTTTTCAGAGATAGCAGAGGTTAACAAGTATCAACAAGTTATAACAGTGCAGTAAATGACCCCACACAAGAGTGCTAGGCCAAAGACAGATACAATGCAAGTTTTGAGAAAAAAAAACAATTTTAAAAATAAGTGCAAACAGGAAATTCAGTAAACAGCTCTAGGTTGTGCTCTAAATACAGTTACTAATGCAGAAATCAAATTTAACAAGCCAGAAAATGCTCAAAATAGGTGGCTATGCAGAAAAACTTAGCAAATAAACAGAAGAAAAATACTTAAAGTCTCAAAAGTGGCTCCTTTCTTCTCTCAGCATTTCCTCCTCTTGGTGGGTGCTTCACCAACAGCCAACAAGCCTGAAAAGATTTAACTAAAACTACTACCAGAGCAGGTCTTTCACTTAGGATTCCCCTATCCCTTTCTCTTTGTCTATAATCTGATATCAATCTCTGACTGGAAAACAGCCTCTAGCTTGCAGTCCAAATGTCTTCTTGGCTCTTCCCATTCAATTACTTTTCCCTCTCTAGTTATTTGCTCCCTTTGCCAGTTTTCTCCTCTTCCCATTCAATTACTTTTCCCTCTCTAGTTATTTGCTCCCTTTGCCAGTTTTCTCCAATAAATTTCAACTCCCTCTTGCCTATTTCATGTACCCATATTTGCAGACATCTCTACTGGCAAAATCTTTTTTGCATTCTCATGTTGGCTTAATTCTTAGAATACTTTCCAATACTTTATGTGTATAACATTTAATATTTCTGCTGTTATTCCCCTTAAGGATTTGCATCCAAAATCCCACTGTCTCCTTATTTCTTGAATTTCCCTCCTGTTTCATCATCATCACTTTCCACTTTGAATTATAGCTTTATATATATATATATATATATATATATATATATATATATATATACATACATACATATATCTTAGCCTCAACTGTGCAGCTCTAAACTATCCATGCAAATCCGGTAATCCTAAACCACCTTGTTCTTTTGGAAAGATGATCTTATCCCACTTAGGTTCATAGGTTGTTTATAGGCTAACAATCACTAGAACCAGTATAAGCTTAGCCACTCACACCAAACCATTTTGTTCTCAGGTATTATACATGGGGTATGTTAATAGGCAGGTAGCTAAGGATTTGTAGGGGGGGTGTTAGGAAAATACTTTTCTTATTGACAACCTCTGTCCATAAGGGACACAGGGGCCAAACCGGGGATACATATATAATTGCCCATCCAATTGTAAAAGTATTATTTCAATAGGGTCAGGGGTTAACTCTGTTTCACATGGATGGTGAGCCTATCCCATAGTAAAGTGATCCTTTGGGAAATGTATCTGTCTGTCCAGCATGTTCTGTTAATGTCACAAGTGAAGTTCAGATCCCTGAAGCAATGTTTTTGATGCACACATGCAAAAAATCCATCAGGGCTGGGTCTGAAGAAACTCTGTAAGCCAGGCAAAGATCCCTTCTCAGCAGCCTGTAGGAGACTGAATACAGAGATACAGCCTTTTGGCAATAAGTGTAGAACAAGACATCCATGCCCTGACTTCTCCTGGTGAAAAACTTTTGAGGGCATTCCAACTGTTGCAAGTGTCTGGTTAGACACACATTCACCCTTGTCCTCTTCCCCTCCCTGAAAAATTCCTTCAACTCCTTATTAATTATTATTTATTCATTACTTTGATCGCAATCAATCATCTGAGGTGTACAATCACAGCCATACAACTGGATGTAATTGTGTGCTCGTGTGTGTATGTGAAATTGCCAGTGGGACATCATTTGCATAGTCAAATGGATGACACAGTTAAGGACACACTGTGTATAGTCATATAAAGCCAATGCTCTGTCTGTGAACAACACTGCAAGTTATTGGTTACCACAGGACTTTAGAAAGGTAGAGGCATGTAAATAAAAGGTACCGTGGGAGATATTATACTGCTTGTCAAGAACAGTACTGGATGGGGAATGAGGGGTGCAATAGCAACTACAAAATAAAGAGTGTGTGTGTGTGTGTGTGTGTGTGTGTGTGTGTGTGTGTGTGTGTGTGTGTGTGTGTGTGTGTGTGTGTGTGTTTATCCAGTCTCTATTAAGTTTCAGTGTCTTACATCCCAGCCATTCAATTCAGTCTTTGAATAAGCCACAGAGGTCAACAGCCAGACAGCCATCATGGTTTCCTTTGTATTCCCCCCAAACACACACACACACACACACACACACACACACACACACACACACACACACACACACACACACACACACACACACGCATGTACATTTGCAGATATTAAGTGTTTACTATGCCTTCCCCTATGGCTGTACATATCCTTGCACATTTGCCTGAAAGACTACTGTGCTGATATAGCTCAGAAGAACCAAGTGCACATCCCTAGTTCATATTCTACATGCTGAACACCTATCTATCTATTAGGCAGCGGTACTGTGGGTCAGGCAGCCTACCATTCAGTAGGAAGGGTGAGATATCAGGCTCAGTCCAGTCCTATTGCAGTGGCTTCTCCAGAGCCCAGGTTGCTATCTGATCCTGCATTATCTTGGTGGCAGTCTAGGCTATATCTCTCTGCACCATGGAGCCAGTGGGTTGTAAATAATATAGCCAGTCGTTTGATACAAATTAGAAGTTCATACCTCAAGTATCATTTTATTTTATTTAAGTTTACTTACTAAGATAGTACACTGATCATAACAGACCATTTGCAGGCACAGTTCATGTGAAGAAATTCAAAATAAAACAGAGCTGATTTACAAACATTCAGTAAGAAGGTACAAAGTCAGCAGATAACTTAAACATCCATCAAACATTAACAGAAGAGAACTTCTAATGCATATTAATTTGCTAGTGACTATGGGAGGTAAGCAGTAGGGGAGAACAGAGGGTAGAAGTAGAAATTATGTAGGTGAAGGAGGAGTTAGGTGATGTGTACTTTAGAAAAAGAATTGCAGTCAGATTTTTAATGGAGTTGTCCTTTAAGTTGTGCTTTGAAAGTGAAGAAAGAGGAGATTTAGGTGATGGAGATTGATTGCCAGACTTTATGTGCAAGAAAGGAGAAGGAGTGGTCGGTACAATGCAGTTTGGTGTGGTGTGTAGAAAGAGAGGGTCAGTTGGGAGAAGTGGCAGAGATTTTAGGGTGTGATTTTATATTGGAGTTTGGCAGTAAGAGGCAGGAAGGCACTTTGTAAATGAGTATGAGCCATCTACCTTTGCAGAGCATGGTGCAGTAGTTCCATGGGAGGAGGAAATGAACTGGCAGATTTTGTTTTCAATGGACTGTGGCATGGAGGAGGAGGAGGTTTTTCAGAAGCTGTGTCTATGATTGGGAACTCATATTCAGTTTTAGCTATAAGGACTTCTTAGCCAATTACAGGCCTTGTTGTCTGGAAAGAAAATGAGATGTTTTCCATGACCAGAATAAAAGAGATTTCATCTTTTCCTACTGTTTTCAATGTAGTTATTTGCTCCTTTGCCATTTTTCCCCTTCCCATTCAATTACTTTTCCTCTCTAGTTATTTGCTTTGCCAGTTTTCTCCAATAAATTTCAACTCCCTCTTGCCTATTTCATGTACCCATATTTGCAGACATCTCTACTGGCAAAATCTTTTTTGCATTCTCATGTTGGCTTAATTCTTAGAATACTTTCCAATACTTTATGTGTATAACATTTAATATTTCTGCTGTTATTCCCCTTAAGGATTTGCATCCAAAATCCCACTGTCTCCTTATTTCTTGAATTTCCCTCCTGTTTCATCATCATCACTTTCCACTTTGAATTATAGCTTTATATATATATATATATATATATATATATATATATATATATATACATACATACATATCTTAGCCTCAACTGTGCAGCTCTAAACTATCCATGCAACCGTAATCCTAAACCACCTTGTTCTTTTGGAAAGATGATCTTATCCCACTTAGGTTCATAGGTTGTTTATAGGCTAACAATCACTAGAACCAGTATAAGCTTAGCCACTCACACCAAACCATTTTGTTCTCAGGTATTATACATGGGGTATGTTAATAGGCAGGTAGCTAAGGATTTGTAGGGGGGGTGTTAGGATATTACTTTTCTTATCGACAACCTCTGTCCATAAGGGACACAGGGCCAAACCGGGATACATATATAATTGCCCATCCAATTGTAAAAGTATTATTTCAATAGGGTCAGGGGTTAACTCTGTTTCACATGGATGGTGAGCCTATCCCATAGTAAAGTGATCCTTTGGGAAATGTATCTGTCTCTCCACCATGTTCTGTTTATGTCTCAAGGGAAGTTCAGATCCCTGAAGCAATGTTTTGATGCACACATGCAAAAAATCCATTAGGGCTGGGTCTGCAGAAGCTCTGTAAGCCAAGAAAAGATACCCTCTCAGCAGCCTGTAGAAGACTGAATACAGAGATACAGCATTTTGGCAATAAGTGTAGAACAAGACATCCATGCCCTGACTTCTCCTGGTGAAAAACTTTTGAGGGCATTCCAACTGTTGCAAGTGTCTGGTTAGACACACATTCACCCTTGTCCTCTTCCCCTCCCTGAAAAATTCCTTCAACTCCTTATTAATTATTATTTATTCATTACTTTGATCGCAATCAATCATCTGAGGTGTACAATCACAGCCATACAACTGGATGTAATTGTGTGCTCGTGTGTATGTGTTTGTGCACTAGCGAGTGCGTATATATGTGCATGTGTCTCTGTGTTTGTGTTTAGGGGAGGTTACAAATAAATTACTGTGGCTGGTTGTTATTTTATTACATTCTGATAGCGGAGGTATATACAATCAATAAAGTTGGCTTTAATTGCCAGGTACAAGGGCTGCTTACATATGAAAGTGATTGACACTGTTCCCATTTATTCATTAGGCAGTCATTATTCTGGGTTTGCAGTAGCAGTATTCATTTGCGTGAAGCCAGCTGGAATCATTTTCTGTGTCTATTTTTAAAATACAGAAATTTTAAAACACCAAAGCTCTGAAACTGGATGAAAAAGCCACACGAAGTTTAATGTTAAGAAAATTACTGAAATTTTAATGAAAGGGTACACCAGTACCCAAAACAAAGTCACAGTCACAGGCAAGTGTAAATATAATATCCTAAACAAGTTAGCGAAAAATGAACCAGGTTTCAAAAAAGCGCTCCAATAAACAAACCACTTTATTCAATCAACGTCTTGAAGTGCGAAACGTGAACATACACTTTTCGTTGCAAACATAAAGCTAACTTCCTCAGAAGACAAATAAACACAATACATAAGGGTACTTAAATAGTAGCCTTACATCCTATTAGTCACTCAATCAATCTAGAATAAATTAAATTAAATTAAGTAAATTAAACATAAGTTAATTAATTCACAAAACACAAGAAGAAATCAGACTCTTAAAAAATAGTTGCTATAGTAACGATTCACTCAAATAAAACCTTTTTTAGAAGTAAAGCGCTATAAAACCACACACTAAAAATTGAAAAATGAAGCATAAGTTAGAAACACATAGGCACAATCATAAGTCATTACAATCATTTGTTCATAGTTGAAGTAGTCCAAGAGGAACCAAAATTAAGGTAGAAAGGGTATATCCTATCACTAGACAAACTGGCCTCGAATATAAAAATGTAAAAATGTAGTAATGTAATAATATATATATATATATATATATATATATATATATATACTATAAAATATTAATTTAATTTAAATACATTAACATATAAAAATGTATGTAAGTATGTATAAATATATATAAAAAGATATATATAAAATTGAATTTGGGGTTTTTTTTTGGGGTGCATTTTTTCCCCCGGAGCTGGTTTGGTTTTGAGGTAGTCTGGTCTATAGTGTGTGTGGTAACCTTCTCCTCCTGACTGGTCTTGCCAGTCCTATGTTGAGAGAGCTCAGCCTCCAGTTTGGCCGTATAGTTGCATCTCGCATGTATTTGTGTTTTGTGGGAGGAGGAGAGGGTTGTCTGTGTACATGAGGCAATTGTAACATTGCCTCAATATTCCCAGGTTCACCAGCTGAGCAGGAGAGGACACTAGCAACTGATCCCTCGACATGCTAGAAGGAATAGACAAAAAACTTTAAAAAGATTCGGGGACGTGGGTGACGAGAAATGGGGGTTGCCTTTTGGGGTACTATCTATGACAAGTGTGCCGTATCAAGGTAATAAGTACTGTAGGAGCACGTGCTACGTTTAACAGATAGAGAATAGTCTACTTGGAGTCAAGTAGAGATGATCTTTTAATTATAGGATACGCTGATTAGATCAGTAGTATAGTTCGAGGAAGGTAGTTTTAAGGGAAAATTTGAAGAGTGGACTTTAGGTAGCCCGAATAGTTTAAACCTGCTTAACCGGCGCTGCCCTAGTGTGCAACGGTAGCAACTCCACGCTAAATCGGACTAAATCAGCTAATGCGAGCTAAAGCGTGCTTTATAGCAGGGGGCTGGAAAAGACAGGAAATGACCCAAAATGGCCAATAAACTACAAGTTACTGCCTTAAACCACTCCTCTGAGGACAAATGAAGGAGTTATGGAAATGACCCCTAGTGGCCAATAAAACTACAGTTTCAAGTCAGTAACCACCTCCACGGGGGGCAGGGAAGCTGCTCAATGTTAGTCACTGCCACTGATGAACACAGAGACCCTCCTTCAGCCCAAGCAAAAATGGCCTCACAGAAACTTTCAAACAGTTCAGGAACAGCAAGCCTGTAACTGAACTTTTTTTCACTTTTAGAATCATAATTGGCACCGCAATTGCTAACAGTTAACAATATAGCTGGAGTTGGGTTTTGCTGACTCACCTTTGTACTGCACTGAGCATGCCCTTTTCTTAGAACTTGCTGGAAGTACAGGTTTTACCTGGGGAGCCTGAAGGAGTGGCAGGTGCCATGTGCTTAGGCCTGCTTCTGCTAGCCATGTGTTGCATGCTGTCTACATTTGCTCTGGAGCCTGCTGAAACCATCCTCTTATCACTTGCAAGCATACTTGTGTGCCTTTCTGTAACTTCATGGATTTGACAAATCTCAATAGCTTTGCTCAGCGTTAAATCACTGTCATGAAATAAAATCTTTCTCACTGCAGCACTATTAATACCACACACAAGCCTGTCCTTTATTAACTCATCTTTTAAGTCACCAAACTGATACATTTTAGCTTTATTTCTCAGGTCAGTAATGTAAGCTGCAAAACTTTCCCCTGGTTTTTGATCTCTTTTGTAAAACAAATGCCTCATGTAATATTTGTCTGGGGGTTACACATTTCCCTGAACTTGCACTTCAAACATTTGGGGTCTTCCCTTGATTCAGCCTGTACAACAATATGATAGTTTTCACCTTTTCCCTCATATAGTGCTGGTGCATACATAAATGAATGTTCCCTTACAGTGGCCTCTGACCCAGCTAGGTTTAGCAAAATGAATGTCCTGGTGCATTAATCTTTGTCAGAATAAGCTGCTTGCATAAAAATATCGTACTCTTGCTCAAATATCTTCCAATTTTCTGCAATATTCTGATGAAACACCAATGGTGATGGTTTTCGAAATCCGTCTGCCATATTAACACATACCAGCAAAGGCTTTTGCAAGTATGCACAAACATACACACATCTACATATGCCAGAAATTTATGCCAGTATTTATAACTATGCCCAATAGCATCACAAGCCTCTGAATAACTGAACTTTGCGAAATAAGTCTCTTGGGCACTCTAATACTCTTGAAATCTGCAAAAGTCACTTATCATTGTAAGAAACATTTCAAAACAACTGCACTGTGCGAATAAACTGGGCAGAAGAAGCTCAGAGTAAGAAACACTTTAAAGTAACTGCACTTTGAAAAAATAAACAGTACACAGCTCTGAAACTTCGCCAAAATGTCTGTACTTTGCTAAATAACTCTTCACAGTGCAAGAAACACTCTGTAAAGGCAGCACTTTGAGAACAGACACATCCAATGCAAGAAATTTTTCAAAATGGCTGTATTTTGACCGTACTTCATAAAATAGTTGCACTTTGCACAGACTCTTCAGAATAAATGCACAGTAATAAGCACACCCTGAAAACACTTTTACACACTTTGAGATACTTGATATAATTCTAGTTATGCCCTGAATACAATGCGACATAGTAATGCCAAAACACAGTACTTTGCCACAAATTATTTATGCTTAATGTACCAATCAAACTGGGAAGCTCCTCCCATTAGACAGCTAAGGTCGAGTTACCCTTCCTCTTAAATTCCTGCCTGCTTAGTGCACAGTGCACCACCTTGAAGGTTTAACACCCCCTCCCATTTATATGAAATAAAACAAACCTTATTAACATGGTCCTAGTTACAAACATTATACATCACATATTTTTTGTATAACTATTATTAATGCAGCATTACATAAATTACTCAATTCCTGCTTTCCCATAAATCTCACTCCTCCTCCAAAACATTATTCTGTATTTATTGTTCCTAAACTTTCTACATTTTTTTGTAATTTGCTCCTACTCTTTTCGAAAGATCTAACTCCCAGTTTTTTTTATTTCTGTTCCAATATTCAATACTTCAAATACAGTTGGTTTAGACTTTGATTTCCATTTTCAAGTAATTGCTTTTTTGGCACTCACCAGAATTAAACCTAGCAAGGCCTTACTATGTCCAAGCAATTCAGATGTTGTATACCAGCTCAAAAAAATCATTTCCTTAGTTACACCCATTTGGTAACCCAATATTTCTGACGAGTACTCTGTAGGGAATTTTTGAAGTCTACCAATTCATTACACTCCCAAAATATATGTTCCCAGTTACCTCATTCTTTACCATCACACCTCCGACATTTGCCATCTACAAGAGGAAAATGTCTTTGGAGTCTACCCGGCAAATAAAAATACCTATGCAAACAATTCCAAGCAACAATCCTAAATCTTCTAGACTTTGTTGCATACATGGGAGCCATGTATATATCCATCCCATTGTTTACTTGTGAATTGCCTAGCCAAATACTCATCCTAATATTTTTTAATCTCCTCTGATTGATTCCTATAGTTATCGTGAAATATTTTATATGCCCTACTAATTATCTTTTTTTTTTTACAGCAGCTTCTGTTCTAGATTTAACTAAAACTTCTACCAGAGCAGGTCTTTCACTTAGGATTCCCCTATCCCTTTCTCTTTGTCTATAATCTGATATCAATCTCTGACTGGAAAACAGCCTCTAGCTTGCAGTCCAAATGTCTTCTTGGCTCTTCCCATTCAATTACTTTTCCTTCTCTAGTTATTTGCTCCCTTTACCAGTTTTCTCCAATAAATTTCAACTCCCTCTTGTCTGTTTCATGTACCCATATTTGCAGACATCTCTATTGGCAAAATCTCTTTTTTGCATTCTCATGTTGGCTTAATTCTTAGAATACTTTCCAATACTTTATGTGTATAACATTTAATATTTCTGCTGTCATTCCCCTTAAGGATCTGCATCCAAAATCCCACTGTCTCCTTATTTCTTGAATTTCCCTCCTGTTTCATCATCATCACTTTCCACTTTGAATTATAGCTTTCTGCTTGTGTTTTATATATATATATATATATATATCTTAGCCTCAACTGTGCAGCTCTAAACTATCCCTTCAAATCAGGTAATCCTAAACCACCTTGTTCTTTTGGAAAGATGATCTTATCCCACTTAGGTTCATAGGTTGTTTCTAGGCTAACAATCACTAGAACCAGTATAAGCCTAGCCACTCACACCAAACCATTTTGTTCTCAGGTATTATACATGGGGTATGTTAACAGGGGTAGCTAAGGAGTTGTAGGGGGGGTTGTTAGGATAATACTTTTCTTATTGACAACCTCTTGTCCATAAGGGACACAGGGGCCAATCCGGGGATACATATATGATTTCCCATCCAATTGTAAAAGTATTATTTCAATAGGGTCAGGGGTTAATTCTGTTTCGCATGGATGGTGTGCCTATCCCATAGTAAAGTGATCCTTTAGGAAATGTATCTGTCTGTCCAGCATGTTCTGTTAATGTCACAAGTGAAGTTCAGATCCCTGAAGCAATGTTTTTGATACAGACATGCAAAAAATCCATCAGGGCTGGGTCTGAAGAAACTCTGTAAGCCAGGCAAAGATCCCTTCTCAGCAGCCTGTAGGAGACTGAATACAGAGATACAGCCTTTTGGCAATAAGTGTAGAACAAGACATCCATGCCCTGACTTCTCCTGGTGAAAAACTTTTGAGGGCATTCCAACTGTTGCAAGTGTCTGGTTAGACACACATTCACCCTTGTCCTCTTCCCCTCCCTGAAAAATTCATTCAACTCCTTATTAATTATTATTTATTCATTACTTTGATCTCAATCAAACATCTGAGGTGTATAATCACAGCCATACAACTGGATGTAATTGTGTGCTTGTGTGTATGTGTTTGTGCACTAGCGAGTGCATATATCTGTGTATGTGTCTCTGTGTTTGTGTTTAGGGGAGGTTACAAATAAATTTCTGTGGCCGGTTGTTACTTTTATTTTATTACATTCTGATCGCTGAGGTATATACAATCAATAAAGTTGGCTTTAATTGCCAGGTACAAGGGCTGCTTACATATGAAAGTGATTGACACTGTTCCCATTTGCTCATTAGGCAGTCATTATTCTGGGTTTGCAGTAGCAGTATTCATTTGCGTGAAGCCAGCTGGAATCATTTTCTGTGTCTATTTTTAAAATAATCAGATTATCTGCTGTGTGCACAGTCAATAAAGTGGCTATAAGTGATGATTATGGGGATTGTCTGTGATGAAAATGACTACTTGAATGGGAGGGGTTGCACTGTATATAAAAGTAGCAAGCTGGCCATAAATTTTCACTTTTCATCACAGTCAGATATCAACATTCTACTCAAGATGTGGTTGTCTGTGATAGTCTGGGCAAGATGTATGTAATAGCTACCGATCATTAGCAGATTGTTGCTTCAAGTAGTGTAGCCCTCTAACAGTGCTTGGTTCTCTGGTTGTATGTTTGGCTATGATTCCTTCTGTGTGGAGTCTGCATGTACTTCCTGTCATTGTGTGAGTTTTATCCATGTGCTTTAGTTTCTTCTGCCAGACTCTCAGCTCTATAATATATGCCTCTAACATTTATCTTTTACTTTCATTCCAATCCAACACCAAAGGAGCATACAGAGGGTACCTGTCATTTTTAAGGGGTAGGAAAGTAGGCTCTATTGCCAGATAGGATTTATATATCCTCTCAATCATTTGTCTTTTTAATTTAATGGGAAATTACTATTTAGTTAGCTTTGAACATTAAGCTTCAGACACAATTTATTTTTTCTTGAAAAAAAAAAACAAGACTGAATGTGTTTCCTTACCAACAATTTTTGTTCACACCATCCATTAGGTCAAAAGATTGTTAAAAGCTCTGAAATGAATCTCAAAGCATCTAGAAATCTATGACTTCTGGTGTCCTATTTGCCTCCATATCCCCAGCTTAATTCAATTACTTCCCCCAAACAATAGTATAGTAGAGTCTTGGCTAGTCGTGTTAAAGGCATGGACAGGAAACAAAGTAAGACAAAGGGTGAAAGAAAACAACAAAGAAGTGATGTTTTTCTGGATAATGAAGGGCCAAAATGAAGGGAAAATAATGGAGGGGCTCTGGAGAGGTGCAGAGGAAGGGGACTAGTATGCAGAAGAGGGACTTAGAGTAATTTGTCTATAGGGCTCCATTTCACCAAAATATGGCCTTGTTGATTACAGTAAGGAATCCGAGGTGTATAAAGTCAGGAAAGTGGCTATAATGAGGGGGTAAATGTTGCAGCAACCTGTGGATGAAAGTGAATTACCCCATCTGTTGTTTGCTCACATGTAATGTCACTAACCTGCTGTAATAGAGACTCATCCATTCCATTTAACTCCTCCAATTCAGTTGCTTCATGCAGCCCCCATCCCCATTTTGAAATTACCAGCTGCCACTGGTAATGGCCCTGAATGTAATATGCCTGCTACATTTTGTGTAAGTTTCTACAGGTCATGCTACATCATGTCATAATGACTGCACTCTACTCAAGGCATTCTCATGTACACCTGCACATTATTCTATTTACATATCTTAATGCATGTGCAGGGGACACACACTTGCCTACCTGTCTGTCATGCAGCTCATGGGAAATACTTATGAGACTGTATTTGTTGTTCTAGCATCTCATCTTATAGTTATCACAGGTCTCTGATGTGCTCTTCCTCTTGTAGTATATGCACAGCATGAAGAAAATTGTGTTTCATCCAGCATGAGGCTACAGAGGCTGGTGGCCATCCAGAGTTAGTTTTCCTCACAAGTGCTGACATGACTGTTTAATTAGTCCAGTGTCCAGGTAGATGCAGTTATGACCACCTTACCATTTGGCCTTTTAACTGCAAGTCCCAATGACAAATCTACTCCGCAGGTACTACCACTATGGATTTCCCCTACTGAGACTATGGCTGAGGTGAATGAGCATGAAGAAGCTGAGTGAGCCTCAATAGATGGGTTTTGCCCTATCACTGGCAAGTAGTCTAGCTGCATTGCCTGACGTGGTCCAGCTGGAGTTAAATCAGATGTTTAGGTTGCAGTGGAAAGAGCACACTGAACGTATATATGACCAGGGTGGAGAGCCTGGAGTAATGATTGCAAATTCATTCAACCAGCTGAGTTTAACAGGGGGCCCGTGCCACCAACCTCTTTGATCTGTCTGTCAGGATGGGTGATTACTTAGCTGCTAATACCTCAACCTATTCCTAGTCATGAGGCCTCCCTTACTCTTGTATCATTCCTCATACTCTGTGCATTGCCAAACCTTCCCATTATCACCTGTCTACCCTGTTTGTCTCTGTCCATCCCATGTCTCCCACATTTAATTGTGTGCATGTCCAACTCTTTTTTCTTTTGTGTTTGTCAGTCTGCCACCACACACTACCTCACATCTAAGAAATGATACAGATGGTTTACCATTTGCCACTACTTAGTATGACTGATATGCTATGGTATGGTATGGGTGGCAGTGGAAGGCAGGTTGTTGGTACAAAACCATGCATTCTGCAGGTGGTAAACCATCAACATGCTCACCTAGGCATCACCCTTCATTGTATGCAAATAAAGAAGTGTGACTGAGGCTGGATTTTCCATGGGTATTGGTCAGGCAATACCTCTGCCCCCTGGCACCATGTCATGCAGAAGCAGAGGTAGCAGTGGCAGTGGAGGCACATCATATTGGTACAATGTATATTTTTGCCTTTGTTGACTTGATTATTGAAATGAACATGTTGGAACCCTGAAAGTATAAAAAGCATCTGTTAGCTTCTCCTTGTTTTGCCAAGAATGTTTTCCTTCTTTTAACTTTTATCCAAAAATCTCCTACCTTCATATTGCTTCAGGTTTTAATACGTCTAGCAATTTGAATTTGTATACATTAGCAAAGTAAGCAAATTTTAAAGTAAAAATGACTGAAATATTGGGAAAAAGAATGGTACAGTTATCAACAGTTAGAAAAAAAATGAAAAAACTTTCAAGAGCACCAACATTGCTTGGCTTGTAATAGAAAACATGGAGGGAAACAATTCCACATATATCTGAATAGCAGCCACAGAAAACAATGTCAACGTGATGAAATTTCTACTAATACAGAAGAATAAATACAGTACATAATGAAGTCTTAGCTTTTAATATGCTACATTTGAAACTACCAAATGATGACGGCCCACTGTACATTTTTTCAGCTTTTATGTAGAAACTGAATGAAGTTATGTACAAAAGGATGTTGTGGAATATCTGGAGTTTCCAGCCTACACAGTATCCTCCACTTAAAGCATGTCTTCATGCAGGAGAGCAGCACATGGCTGTAGACCATCAGCCAACCATGAAATTGCCAGTGGGACATCATTTGCATAGTCAAATGGATGACACAGTTAAGGACACACTGTGTATAGTCATATAAAGCCAATGCTCTTTCTGTGAACAACACTGCAAGTTATCGGTTACCACAGGACTTTAGAAAGGTAGAGGCATGTAAATTACATCTATTTGATTTTAGGTATCACCTAAAGCCTGACCGTAGGGAGATATTATACTGCTTGTCAAGAACAGTACTGCGATGGGGAATGAGGGGTGCAATAGCAAAACTACACAAATTAAAGTGTGTGTGTGTGTGTGTGTGTGTGTGTGTGTGTGTGTGTGTGTGTGTGTGTGTGTGTGTGTGTGTGTGTGTGTGTGTGTGTGTGTGTTTACCCAGTCTCTATTAAGTTTCAGTGTCTTACATCCCAGCCATTCAATTCAGTCTTTGAATAAGCCACAGAGGTCAACAGCCAGACAGCCATCATGGTTTCCTTTGTATTCCCCTCCCAAACACACACACACACACACACACACACACACACACACACACACACACACACACACACACACACACACACACACACACACACACACACACAGGCATGTACATTTGCAGATATTAAGTGTTTACTATGCCTTCCCCTATGGCTGTACATATCCTTGCACATTTGCCTGAAACACTACTGTGCTGATATAGCTCAGAAGAACCAAGTGCACATCCCTAGTTCATATTCTACATGCTGAACACCTATCTATCTATTAGGCAGCGGTACTGTCGTGGGTCAGACAGCCTACCATTCAGTAGGAAGGGTGAGATATCAGGGGCTCAGTCCAGTCCTATTGCAGTGGCTTCTCCAGAGCCCAGGTTGCTATCTGATCCTGCATTATCTTGGTGGCAGTCTAGGCTATATCTCTCTGCACCATGGAGCCAGTGGGTTGTAAATAATATAGCCAGTACGTTTGATACAAATTAGAAGTTCATACCTCAAGTATCATTTTATTTTATTTAAGTTTACTTACTAAGATAGTACACTGATCATAACAGACCATTTGCAGGCACAGTTCATGTGAAGAAATTCATAAAAATAAAACAGAGCTGATTTACAAACATTCAGTAATTACAGAAGGTACAAAGTCCAGCAGATAACTTAAACATCCATCAAACATTAACAGAAGAGAACTTCTAATGCATATTAATTTGCTAGTGACTATGGGAGGTAAGCAGTAGGGGAGAACAGAGGGTAGAAGTAGAAATTATGTAGGTGAAGGAGGAGTTAGGTGATGTGTACTTTAGAAAAAGAATTGCAGTCAGATTTTTAATGGAGTTGTCCTTTAAGTTGTGCTTTGAAAGTGAAGAAAGAGGAGATTTAGGTGATGGAGATTGATTGCCAGACTTTATGTGCAAGAAAGGAGAAGGAGTGGTCGGTACAATGCAGTTTGGTGTGGTGTGTAGAAAGAGAGGGTCAGTTGGGAGAAGTGGCAGAGATTTTAGGGTGTGATTTTATATTGGAGTTTGGCAGTAAGAGGCAGGAAGGCACTTTGTAAATGAGTATGAGCCATCTACCTTTGCAGAGCATGGTGCAGTAGTATTCCATGGGAGGGGGGAGGAAATGAACTGGCAGATTTTGTTTTCAATGGACTGTGGCATGGAGGAGGAGGAGGTTTTTTTTTTTTCAGAAGCTGTGTCTATGATTGGGAACTCATATTCAGTTTTAGCTATAAGGACTTCTTAGCCAATTACAGGCCTTGCTTGTCTGGAAAGAAAATGAGATGTTTTCCATGACCAGAATAAAAGAGATTTCATCTTTTTCCTACTGTTTTCAATGTAGTTATAGAAGTTAGATGACTGGTCAGTCCATAAACCTAGGTATTTAAAGGATGCATTTGCTCTTCTCTGGATACCATTGAGAGCTGTGATGTTGAGATTTTCAGAAGTTTTTTTTTCCAGCTTTTGCCATGTTCCAAATATCATACTTTTTGTTTTGGAGGAATTTAGGAGCCATTTAAGAATTAAGGGAGTGAAGATCAGGCTGAAGCTAGGTTTAAATAGTTGATTGTGAGGGACTGGACTGAAGGATAACCATGTTGTCAGCATAAAAAGTGATAGGGAGATTAGGAAGCTCAGAGAGTACTGTTTCAGCCTTGTTGCCTTAAGAGCTTCCATCTGCTAGATGACTGACTTGTTTTTGTAGATGCGTTTTCTGTACTGTCTATGTATTTTTTGTTTTCCTGTAAGTGTAACGGTGAGTATCTTATACTTTAAACTTTCATCTAGGAGGCTTTTGTGGTTTAGACAGGCAATTTTTAAGTACCTTGGGATGAGAAGGCTTCTTTGTTTGTATATGATTTGGTGGGCATGGTTGTATGAGATTAAGTGTCAGATCTGACAACATGCTGGGTACAGTATGCAGTTTTTCACAAGAGACACGCCTCCAAAATTAGTTAATACTTGCACCTCCCACATATGTAGCATGGAGCATTTCTCACATTGTCTCAGTGGTCTTATTATTATCAGGATGGCAACAGATGATGAGGTAAATGAGACTTCATGATATTTACTGCCTGGTGAAAGGGGGGGGGTAATGAATGTAATACTTGGAAGGATCTGTAGACTAGAATGTTAAGATGATCAGAGTTTAAAAGTAGTATGGAAAATGGGGAGGGGGGGGTTTAACCTTCAAGGTGGTGCACTTTGCACTAAGTACACCTCCCGTATGAATTGGTAAAAACAGGCACAGCAGGAAACCATAAAAGCCGGCAAAAAATAAATACTGTCACGCCAATACGGAATAAAATAAAGAAAAATCCTTTAATGTGAGCGCTTTCGGCAAGCACATTAACTTGCCTTCTTCAGACAAACAGTTGTAAAACAGTTTTGGTTCTCCTTATATCCTATTAAGCTGAGTAAGTTGATGAGTCAGCCTACTTTACAAGCAGGAAAATTTTAATGTAGCCTCGCCACTCAACATCAAATAAACCATAAGTTACTATATAAATCTTAGTCTCATAAAGGAATATATGTCAGACACCAATAAATATTATAAACACATGACAATGTTTCAACAAAATTACCAAATTATTAACTAAAAACTATGAATTTAACAATGTATGAATATATATGTATATGAATGTATAAATATGGTAAGTGAAACCATAAATAAAAATTAACGTAAATCCAAAAATCTATCTAAGTGAACCAGGAATGTATATGTATGTGTAAACCCTTTAATATCATCATTTAAGGGCCAAATATCTCAACATACATTTGATAGAAAGGCTCTCATTCAAACCCGGAAAGACTTGTGCTCTAGTCTTGATCTGCCATATAAGCTCATCAATTTCCAAAAGGACTTGCCATGGTCCTCCCCTAATGTCGATGCTCCTATGTTGTAAAACTGCAAAGTTGAAAACATGATCAGGGTAGTCTAAAATGCGTTTGGCCAGTGCATTGTTAGTCATTCCTACTTATGGCATAACAATGTTCATAAATACGTTGTTTCAGTTTCCTTTCCGTTTTGCCAATGTAGAATGCATCGCATGACGTGCACAAAGACACATATATAACACCTTTAGACTCACAATTATATCTATAATTCATTTTGTACATCTTGTTATTGATGAAAATTTGCTTGGTCACAAAAATATGTTTACAGTATGAACATGAACCACACTTAAACATTCCTTTGGTTCTATGTGTACTGTCTCTTTTCCTCTCTATGAGCGATTTTAAATTCTGGCCTCGTCTATAAGTTATTTTAGGCCTAACCCCTAGTGCTTTAGATAGCTTTCCATCACCTTTAATTATATTCCAGTTCTTATTAAGAACTTCTCTAATGGCCGAGTGGTCAAGTGAATATGTACAAAGAAAACTGACTTGATGGACTATAATGTCATCAGACATGTTAGTTGACTGCTCACCAAGAAAGCCTTCATGGTAACTCAAATTTTTAATAGGGGTACCAACTAGGTCAGATAGCAATGGTGTAAAATGCCCCATACTCCTTTTGTTTATGATTTCATTTTTAATATTTGAAACTAGGGTAGAAGGATACCCTCTATTCAGAAACATTTTTTCTAGCAAGTCACATTCATGGTTGAAATCGGTTTCATCAGAAACCATATGGGCAGCCCTAACCATCTGCCCCTTAACTACTGCCTTCTTCTGATGGTAAGGGTGACTGCTAGAAAAATGTAAAAAGGTGTTTGAGTAAGTTGGTTTACAATATATCAAACTCTTATACCTATGGTTATAATCATCCCTAGTGAGCTGTATGTCAAGGTAATTGATCGTTTTTTCCCCTATAGTGTAAGTAAATTCCAAAAAGTTGGTAGTTTGAGTGATGTTATTAATGAAAGAAGGAATAAGAGAAAGATCACCTTTCCAAATACAGAACATATCATCCTGGTATCTGGTATACCAGGATACATGATTCTGAAAAAATGAATCTTTAAACAAAAAATTGGGTTCCCAGAATGCCATAATGGCATTCGCAAAGCTACTGCCACAGGGGGAACCCATAGCTACCCCCGACTTCTGTAAGAAAAATTGGCCTTCAAAAACCATAAAGTTGTTACTCAGGACAATTTCTAAAAGTGTCTCAACTAAATTGATGGTATCACCATTTACTTTTTTCATAATTAAGAATTCCCTAGTCCATTCAATACCTAACTGCTGGGGAATAACCGTATATAAATCTTTGATGTCAATTGTTAAAAAATGAGCATTAGGCTGAAACTCAAGCCTGTTAATATGGCTAAGAAACCCCCACGAATCCTTACAGATTTGTGTTTCACTGCCAATATGTGGTTTTAAGACACTATCAATATATTTGGCACACCCGTATGTAATTGATCCCCGACCGTCAACTATTGGTCTAAATGGCGGATCAATTAAAGTTTTGTGAATTTTGGGGGTGCTAAATAATGCTGGGGTTTTGGGGGCTAACATTATAAGATAATGGTATAGGTCAATGTCAATAAGGCCCTCCAAAAATAGATCCTCCAGGACCCCTTTAACTTTTCTATGTGCACCATTGACCTCATTTAATGTTACCTGTGTATATGTGGCAGTATTGAGGTGTTTGACCATACTATCAACATACATATCATGTTGCATAAACACAAGGCCACCACCTTTATCAGGCTTCATGATCCTAATATTACAATCGTTCAGCAAATTTAAGTAATCAAATTCACAATTACTAATACTCATATTTTTAAAATGCTGACAATTTTTGATAGCCCAAAAATCTATCTCACACATTTTTTCAAAAACACACAAGTCTGGATGAATAAGTGGGTTAAATACACTAGAAACCCTTAAAGAACTTACCATACTAGTGCTGCTTCCCATAAGCAGATTGAGGTTAAGTTTATGGACAAATAACTTAAGGTCTATAATAGTTTTAGCAATGTCCATGTGTCTCCCGGGGACATAGGTTAGGCCCCTAGATAGAAAATCGACAATTTCTTGATCCACATCCAAGGAGGTGTAATTATATATGTTAAAGTCACCATCTGAGCTTGTGTAAACATGTGGTCCACAAGCTAGGTCTTGTATGTAAACTATCGTCTCCTCGTTCTCCTTTTGTTCCTCGCTTGTGGCTGGTTCCGATTGGGCTGGCGATTGTTGGTTCGGTTGTTGTTGGTTGGTTGAAAATCCTGGTGGTTAGAACTATTGCCCCTATGATTGTCCCCCTGTTGTCTGTCAGGGTTGTTGTTATTGCTACCAACATTATTGTCTCTATTACCGTGCCCATTATTGTTTTTAAAAAGCCTCTCGCTACGTCTGAGTGGCTGATCATCCGTATTCCCATTGAGTGGACTATCGTTACGTGTACTAGAGGACAAAACTTCCTCATTCAACTTTCCATCTATATTGTAGACAGGTGACTGATTACTTGGACCACTGAAAGGGGGCTTAGGATAAGCTCTTTTATTAGCATAATCGCTAATGTCTCTAGTGATTTTTTTTCTTTTTAATAATGAGAAGTTTATTCAGTGCAGACTCGATGCTGGTATAAATTCTACAATAGTCGTACTTATACCTGTAAAAGTCAGTGTGGCTTTTGATAGCATGCTCTAAAATTTCCAGCTCTGTTTTAAAGGTGTTAATGTCAGTTAAGTAAAAGTTAATAAGAGCCTGTAAAGATTCATGTCCTTGGCGGTCAAAAAGGTCTAGTAATTCCCTATGAAAAGTAGAATCATTCACCAGGCCTGCTGGATACCGCCATTGTCTGAGGCCCTTGGGAATAATTCTATTCTGAATACATTGTTGCAGGTAGGAAACCTCAAGTTGAAGCTTCCTACATTTGTAAAGCTTTATATCAAAGTCATTAATTAAATTGGGTAATTAATTTGTGGATTGCTCATCCATTTCTAAAGGTGAACTGTTCAGTTGATTATTTCCACAAAAGAAATTGTTGTTATTTACAAATACTGCCATCGAAGGAATATTATTTACATGATTCGGTGAGCTATTGTCATTCAATGGTGGGGCTGGGATGCCTTATGTCCCTCTCTGGTTGATGTCAGTTTGCTTGTATTGTTTTGCGATGTTATACGACCTTCAATGGTATCACTTACGCCCCTTGCAACCCCATTAGTGACGCTGCTACTGCCTGCTCCAACCAAACCCTCGTTGGAACTATGGTTGTTCATTTCTCCTGGTTGTCTAGTGGCAATATTATGTTCATTCAGCCTGCCACTACAGGATATTTCCACTTTTTGAGACAAGGTTTCGAACCACCCTAGGAGAACCTGCACATGGCTGTCAAGTTTCCAATTGCGTTCTCCTGGGTATTAATGCTGTCTTCATCCTGGGAGAACAAATCCTGAGTTGCCGCTCCGTTTCCGCTTGCCATCACAAACGACCAAACAAGCCACAAACGAAAACTAAAACTGGTAAAAACAGGCACAGCAGGAAACCATAAAAGCCAGCAAAAAATAAATACTGTCACGCCAATACGGAATAAAATAAAGAAAAAAACTTTAATGTGAGCGCTTTTGGCAAGCACATTAACTTGCCTTCTTCAGACAAACAGTTGTAAAACAGTTTTGGTTCTCCTTATATCTTATTAAGCTGAGTAAGTTGATGAGTCAGCCTACTTAACAAGCAGGAAAATTTTAAAATAGCCTCACCACTCAACATCAAATAAACCATAAGTTACTATATAAATCTTATTCTCATAAAGGAATATATGTCAGGGACCAATAAATATTATTTTGGTTTTTACCAGTTTTAGTTTTCGTTTGTGGTTTGTTTGGTCCTGTATGAATTCCTATAGCTATCCCTGCAGCTATCATATGACATACTCCTTCAGTTGCCAGTTAGACTACTGACTTTATATGGTCTGTGTAGTTTACTCCTTGTCTGCATTTGTCATTCTACCAGCCCCAGTCATATACAGTCTATATAGCAGTGTGTCATGTGTTCATAGGTGTCTGCACGTCCACAGGAGGATGTGGATGACAGAGGCTTTAGAATTTCAGCCCTAATGAAAAATTAGAAACTACCACAAGCACTTAGAACACATGGATGGCACCGGTTAGGGCCAAGGGGTGCTGACCAGCCTTTATGTGACCAGATGTGCTACATGCTGGTCCTTGATGTAAATCCATGGGGTGGATACAAGCACCCTTTAGAATAATGTAATAAGCATGTTGATCATATGTTACTCTGTGCTAAGGCAAAGGCATGTTCTGTTGCAGCTGACAGATAAGTCATTGTGTAGGCACTTTGTGGCAAAAAGTTGATGGAGCCAGAAGAGATATTTAGTGCTCCAGCAGGGGGCAATGGTTATGTGATTGTCCTGGAAGAGGTGACATTGATATCAGAATGGCTCCAACCCCATATATCTAGGTGGGTGATTCACCAGCTTAGTACCTCTTGCACCAGATTTCTGTGCAGTTGCACTGTGCATAGCCATCATACACTAAAAATGGCAGCTGTTGGTTATGTGCTGTGTTAGGTATATTAGAGAGCGTAGCAGAGGTAGGTTGGATTTGTATGGTACAACTTGCACAAGCATCCCTGCATGCATGCCACAGGGAGTCAGTTCTGGCATAGGTAGACAGGTTCACTATGTTTTTGCCTTTATTGGTCATACACAGAGTACAGCATTGTTATGGTGACACTTGTAGAGGTTGGGGCACAATGACAGGCACACTGCTATGGGTCAGATGATGACTTTCAGACACAATCAGATAACATACTGACAGCGAGTGTCTCACCAACCTGACTATGCATTCATCCTCAATACAGGTTGTTGCAGTGGCCTTACCTACTATACATAAAAACAGTGTAAGTGGTCACAATATCCAGTAGTGCCAGAGATCCCCCATGGCTCCATCAATCAATGATGCCCCCTCTGTGGCCATGACAGCAGTGTATCTGAAGTGGGCATATCCACCATTTTACAGCCTTGCATCATGGCTGACATTGTCAAGTGTTATAGGTGGTCTCTGATATTCAGGTGGCATCTCACCATCAGCTGATGCAATGCAGTATCATCTGGGCACAATCTGCCACAACCCATCCCAGCTTGGACTTTATTGCCATGTTGCTTGGCATCCATAATGGTGTGGAGCACAGGCTCACAGTAATAATTTGTTCTGATGAGGTCTGTGATGGCACACATGACTTTTATGTAGGTACACATGTCTAGTCTAAAACGTATGTTAGAACCAGACATTTATGTAGAAATTGTAAGATTTGCTATTTTGTTAAATCACATAATATTTATAAAATTTCCTCTTGTACATTTGAAAGTAAGGGGGCGATTCACATATTTTTCTAGTCTTGTAGTTCATGCCATGTACTTGTTTGTTATTTTATACAGTTAAGATGATATGTCTAGTAAAAGTTACAATTATGGAGCAATTTACTAATTGTACCAATAAGAATTGTGTTGATTCTTTTGCATATCATGTGGGAGAAACATCCCAGGGACAATTGTGCAAAGTATTTTTTTTTTAATAAAAGAAGTTGTAAATAATGTTAGGCAGACTTTTGATTCTAAGAAAAAAACTATTAAAAATAAATGATATTCTATATTTTAAAACAATGGCACCTCATGTGTTAACTCAGAATATCCCTTGGGAAGCTTTACTATGATTGGTTAACAACACTGACAATTGTGTTTAAATAATGTTGTTTTGGGAGGGTGATTGAACTTGAGGTGCTAAGATTAAACAAAGCCTTTTAAAGGACCTCCTTTGTTTTTTTTTTTAATAATTTTTCATTTTGGTCTGTTTATTTCACATTATGTATAATACCCTTGACATTACAGACCACTTGGCAGTTCAGGGAGTGGAAGCCCTTCCTGTTGTTGTATCACATGGTTTCTGGATCAAGATGGTGCCTTAACAGCAGCATGTGTGCAGTCTGTATCTCCCAGGACCTCAGATCAACAGGCTATGTCATAAAAGGCCTGCACGGTGTCGATTCATTCCCCTGCTGTCCTCAGCAACCAGACATGCTTCTCAGCATGTTGTAGCATTGTATCAAGAAAGTGATATAGGACTCCTGTGTTCTCTATATGCCACCTGGAAAGTTAGTTCCTATAGCTAAGGTAATTAAGCTTAAACATATCTCTGTATTGACAAGAACAGGCATACCATGCACCCCCTTGATTCTGCTTGTGGTAGACAAGTTCGGCTAGGTCCCTTACAGCATCCCTGCCAATGGACATAGTCTGTAGTCTGACAGCCAGTGGAATATCAGGTGCTGTCTGTACCTCTTCCAATGGTATGAATGGACGTGACTCACAACACTGTCTCGTAGGCTGGCTTGCAAAACACTCTATTGTGTGACTGTATTTATTCTTGCATTGTTTCTGTTATACACCAGGAATCATGTTATTCAAAACTGGCATGCCCCACTGCACAGCAGACACATTTTAATCATTTCTGACTTGGTCAGTCACTTTGAGTTTCTTCATTTGCATATTCCTTGCTGCTGATTTGAGCTCACAGTGCACTGTTTTGATCACTGCACAGCAGCTTTGTGTCTGTGAATTACTCACATCATGTGTCTTGCCACTAACCATAATAATTTACAATGTGCAATGTCCTTACTGTCTACAAATCCCAGCCTGTATATCTATAGGGATAGCTAGTTTAAAACTCAGCACCAAGGGACTATATATTTTGTATACCTCCATAAATTAACTTGTTTGCTTTTTGAAAGCTGTTATCCTCACAAGTTTGTACACAAATAGCTCTAGTTAATATTACAGCTAGTTAGTGGTACTATGTGCTTAGGAAGGGTGACTTCTAGCTCCTACTTTTGTTCATTCATTTAATCATTCAATCATTTATTCACTCATTCAGTGATACCCACTTCATCCAATTCAGGGTCACAGGAAACGAGTGCCTTTCCTGGCACTCAGCGGGCATAAGACAAAGAAACGAAATCTGGATGAGATGCCAGTACATCATAATATGCAGTCACACAGTCTCTCTTGGGCAGCTATGGACTTTTTGGAAGATTGCCCATTCATTTACTCAGTGTTTTGGAGATGTGAAAGGTAATCAGACCACCAAGCAAAAACCTATATGAACACAGTGGAAAACATAGCAGATACTGAAGAGCAGGTAGCCAGCAGTGAAATGAAGTGAACTGAAGAACTATGCAGCCAAGCACTGTCAGACAGCAACATCATTGGGCCACCCTTTGAATACTGTACGAAGGGTAATAAATGTATTTCAGGTATACCTACGGTGGTGGTGGTGCTGTGGTAGCGTTGTCGCCTCACAGTAAGACGCTGTCTGGTTCGATTCTCAGCTAGAGCGTCTTCTGCATGGAGACATGCATGAATGGGCATACCTTCGATGAAGGTTGTGCATCAGGCCTGGCAAGCTGGTACGTAAAATTCAACTGCCAATCATTAGCGGACCTGAGTTCCGCTGTGGCGACCCCTAACCGGGAAAAGCCGAAAGACACAAACAAACAAGGTATATAGTAGCTTTTGCTTTCACCACACACAAACAGCAGTTAAACTGTGAATCTTTTCCAGTCAATGGTACAATCCTCTGGAAATAAACAAGTAGAAACTAATACACAAATCAGTTTGACCTGGAATAGGATAATTTATTTCTTTCATGCAGATTATTACTGTTATGCAGGCCAGGTTACTTAAATCTGTTTTGATAACCATGAATGACAAATTACATTACACTTAAAGCCTACCCAGACTGCCTTCTGAATGCATTTAACATTCTAGAACTCCACCATCCCTATCTTCACCCTTGTGCTTCTTCCATCTGTCCGTGCCCTTTTGAATGCATCTTTGGCTTCATCCTCCATTATTTACTTTGGCAATCCATGTCATAGGTCCACTGGTGTCTAGTTGCCCAGCTTGTGTTACCTGGGATAGCTCCGTTGAGTGAAAGCTGGACTTAAAACCAATCAACCTGCCAAACATGAACTAAGGATTGGGCTCACTGACAGGACGCAGCTTGGATGTGGATGACATGCTGGTAAGAGGGAGGCTGAACATCCTGTGTATACAGGAGACAAGACTGAAGGGCAGTACAACAAAGCCACTTGGCTTGGGATCCAGAGCTAACTACTTATGAGAAGGAGAACCGACGAGAAATGGTGTGAGAATTGTGTTGAGGGAGAGGCTTCAGAAGATAGTGAGGGATGTCATCAGAATTACTGATAGATTCATAGCACTCAGACTCCAGTGTAAGGATAGGACACTGTTCATAATCTCAACCTATACCCTACAGCAGAGTTGTGACAGTGAGAAAAAGAATGCATTCAGACAGCAGGTACAGGACCTACTAGATAAAGCAGGATAACATGACATGGTGTTGATAATAACCTGAATACACATACTGGGACAGGCAGATTAGGTTATGAGGACTACTTGGGTCCACATGGGTGGGGCAACAGAAATGAAGAAGTAAAGGCCATTCTAGACATCTGTCTGGCAAATGCCTTGATGGTGGCCAACACATGGTTCAACAAGACAGACAGGGAGTCACAAGATCACATGCAAGAGTGGCGAACATGCAACTCAGGTAGACTTAAAAGAAAGGGTATTAGGGTAGAAACAGTGATTGCAAAGTCATCTTCAGTGAAACAGCTGGACCACTGGTTGCCACAATCACCAGCAAGCACCAGTCAGAGAAGGCTCTAGAGTCAGCAGAGATTAGGCAGAAGACCTGGAAGCTGACTGGAGAGAAAGCACAAGAGATCAAGGAATTACTCAGGGCTCTAGCACCTCAGGAAGAAGAGGAAATAGGTGGAATTGAAGAAGAGTGTCAGTACCTCATACAGAACACACATGACCAAGCCAGGTATGAAAATAAAGTACATAAGGAAAGCTGGTGGTGGAATGCAGAAATCCAGGAAGTCATCAAACAAAAAGAGTGTAGGAAGAAGTGGGAGATAGAAAAAAATAGATCAGATTAGGAAGGAATACTGTTTGGCAAACAAAACATGCTAAGAGAAGAGTTGCAATAACAAAGAATAAGGCATCAGAGGCACTCTATCAGCTTCTGGAAAGTGACTCAGTAGATGGCAAAAAGAAACACTTTCAGGTTGCAAGGCAAAAACAGAGAAGATAGTCAGGCATGCTTCATAAGGGATACCAGCAACAACCTACTCACCAGTTCACAGGAAATCAAAGGCAGATGGAAGGAATACTTCCAGCAGCCTCGGAATGAAGAAAACCCCACAGAAGCTGCAATGCCCCAGAAATAGGCCATGATTAAAGAAGAGGAGGAGCCTACTCTTGAAGAAGTAAGAGCAGCACTAAAGAAATTAAGACAAAAAAAGTAACAGGTGTAGATGAAGTCACAGCAGATATGATCAAGATGTTGGGTGAGAGAGGGCAGAAATGACTCATGAGGGTACTCATAGCAGTTTGGAGAGGAAGGCATATTCCAGATGACTGGAGAATAAGCAAACTTGTGCTGATGTTCAAGAACAAAGGGGACATACACAACTGTGGGCACTACAGAGGTATCAAACTCTGTTCACGCATGAAAGTTCTGGAGCGGGTGATTAATTCATGTATTTATTTATTTCAGTTTGGTGACTGGGGACGTCCACTGGGCCCATGAGTGCCTGTTTTCAGTGGAGGCCCGGGGAGAAAAGCTCCAACTATTACCTAAACTTTTAAGATACAAACGTATGTAAGTTACAAAAAATAAAGTACAGTTTACATGAATGAACATTCTGTATCAGGCTTATTAGCCAAAAGACGATTATGATGTATCAGGAAGGCTGTACATCATGACAATTGAAGTGTAGCAAACTTATACAAAACAATAGATTAAAGTAAGGAAACAGTTTACAGGCATTAGTTTGACAAAACAGTCTATTTACAATATTTACAAGGAAGATAGATATGGTATGTTAAAGTAAGGAAACCATTTAAAAGCATACATTCGACATAAGAAACTATTTACAATATTTACAAGGTAGATAGATATAGAATCTTCATAAGGAGTTGCAGAGAGCTAGAGACAGATCAGGGAACTAGTTGTTGGGGTGTTAGGGAGAATAAGGAGGCAAGGAGTAAAAATTCCTTCGGGTAGTAGTTAGAAGGACTTAGGGGTGGAAGCAGGAGCATTTCCATTTGGAGTGCAAGTAAATGAAAAGCTGGGTTTTAAAGTTTTCTGAGTTAGTTATTGTCCTGAGTGTGGAAGGGAGAGAATTCTATTTCTTGCCTAGTGAGAAAGAGAGGAGAAGCTGACCAGCAGGCCGTTTTGGTTTGTGGATAGAGATTAGGTTTAGATTTTCGGATCTAAGAGGTCTATTGGGGGTGTAGGGGGGAAGGATGTTTATTAGAGCTGGACATTTGTTTGGGTGAAATATAAGTCTGTGTGCTGTGGTGAGTTGGAGGTAGTCTATATAATTTGGGAGTTCCAGCCAGTTTAGAGAGTTAAGGGTATAGCAGTGATGGGTGGAATTTTTGGATCTGGAGGCAAATTTAGAGATTTTGTTATCGGAATTTTCCAGTTTAGAGGTATTGGTAGTGGTCACGTTAGTTAGAAGAGGGGCTTCATATAACAGGGATGCGAGGAGGTAAGTAGTAGCTAAAGTAGCTCTAGTAGTGTTTGAGAGAAAGAAATTGTTCCTATAGAGCATTCCTAGCTTTTGGTGGGTTTTCTTTATATTTTGTTGGACATGGATATCGAACTTGAGTTGTTCATCTATAGTAATGCCAAGAAGTTTTGCAAAGGAAACTACTTCAATGGGAGAATTGGAATGGCTGAGGACTTTAAATTAATTTTTGTCAAAAGAAAAAGTCTTGGAGGGAGAGAAAAGTAGAAGTTTATATTTATTTGTGTTTAGAGACAGGTGATTTTGTAGCATCCGGTTTTCAGTAGTAGAAAAGGCAGCTTGGGTTTTAGTCAGAAGTTCAGGGAGGCTGGAAGCAGAGCAGACTATTATAGAATTGTCTGCATATTGAATGATTTTGGCATCAGGAATGACAGAGTGAAGGTTATTTATAAAGATGTTAAATAGCATAGGTCCGAGGATAGACCCTTGGGGGACGTCAGTTGGGGTAGGAAGAAATGAGGAGATGGTGTTCTTCGTTTAACTTCTTGAGATCTCTCAGACAGGTAGCTAGAGAACCATGCCATAGTGTTAGGAGCGGGATGTAGGTTGGAGAGATGATGGATAAGATGGTTGTGGGAAATAGTGTCGAAAGCCTTTGAAAGGTCAAGTAGAACTGTGGTAACTAAATCACCTGAATCTCGGGCTTGGTTGACAGTTTCTAAGAAGGAGGGTAGAGCGGTTATGGTGCTATAGCCAGGGTGGAAGCCATGCTGGGTAGATGTTAGGAGCTGGTTTTGGGTTAGGTAAGGCATGAGTTGGAGATGAATAAATTTTTCTAAGATTTTGGAGCTTGGGGAGAGCAGTGCAATGGGCTGGAAGTTTGAAATGTCAGTATTCTTGCCACCTTTGTGGAGAGGAAGAATGTAAGCAGAATGCCATAGTTTGGGTACATATGACTCCTTTATAGATCTGTTGATTATGATGCTAATTGGGATTGCTATACTGTCGGCTACACATCTTAGGAAGGAGGAGGGAATATTATCAGGAGCATCGGAGCAAGGTTTAAGTTTGGATAAGAGTCTTTTTATGAGATTAGTTGAGACTGGTTTAAGCTCAAACATAGGGTGGTTAGGGGAAGAGGAATGGAGGTTAGGTGGATTATTATTAGGGAAGGTCTTGGTCAGGTTGGAGATAGCTTCAATAAAAAATGAATTAAATTTGGAGCTTAGTTCAAGGTCAGATATGCTTGGGTCAGGGCAGAGGTTGTTTTTGGAGCTGGGGTTGAGAAGGTAACTTATGGATTTCCAGAATTGTTTGGGGTTATAGTTATTGTTGGGCTGTAGTTTAAAGTAGTAGGATTTTTTGTCCTTTGTGATGAGTTACTTTGCGAGGTTATGGAGTTGTTTGCATTTGATTAGGGTTTTAGGCAGTTTGTTGTTTAGGTAAAGCTTCCAGGCTTTGTCCCTTTGAAGCATAATTTGCATGGTTTCTTTGGAGAGCCATGGGGTGATTTTAGCTTTTATTCTTCTGTTTTTTAGTGGTGCTAGGGAGTTTAGAGTGTCAAGGAAAACTGAGTTGAATTACTCTATTGCTTTATCGAGAGAAAGGGAGTATATGATTTGCCAGTTTATTTGTTTGAAGATATTTGAGAAAGTTGAGGAGTTGAACTTACTAAGGTTTCGGGTGAGAATGTAGTGATGCTGATGGGGTGTAGAGGAAGTTGAGCACTGTATGAGGGCAGGGAGGTGGTCACTAATGGTGTCAGGAATGGTGCCAGAGTAAGTTATTTTGCTTAGTTGGGAGACTAGGATCCAGTCTAGAATAGATCCTGGGAGATTTGTTTTGTTGAGTCGAGTAGTGGACAAGATTACTTGAGTGAAGTTATAGAGGTTGATGGATTGGATGGAAGAGGGATTATTAAACTTGTTCCAGTTGAGATTTACATCCCCTAGAATATAAGTTTCATAATTAATTTCAGATGAGGCCCATAGGAGGATGGCTTCAAGGGTAGAGATGTTGTTCCCAGGAGAAATATAAAGGGCTATGATGCAAATACTTTTGTGCTTGTTTATTTTTAGTAGACCTACTGTTAGTTTGGTATTGTTGAATTGTGGGATAGGAATTTGGAGGGGGATTAAGGTAAGAAGATTAGAGTAGATAAGGGCAGTGCTGCAGCCTTTTTTATTTAGTCGGTCAGTTCTAGGGGACTGGAATCCTTTAGGCAAGATTTTGGAGTCAGAGATATGGGGTTTGAGCCAGGTTTCTGAGATGGCTAGGATGTCAGGTTGGTTATGAGTTAGCCATGCTTGAAAGTGGTGAATTTTATTGTTAAGACTTTGAGCATTAAAAGTAAAGAATTTTAAGGTATTGTGGGCAGGGGGGATGAAGTGGGGGTTATTAGTAAGGTGGCTGGGCCAAGGGTTGGGATGGATATCTCCAGCAAATAAAAGGTTGTAGAAGAATGGAGTGTTTAGCCATTTGGGTTTATTTTGTATAAGTTTAGGAGGAAATAACATTAGTTTAGAGGTAAGTATTTTATCATTAGAGGTGATAATTTTAGGATAGAATAGATGCAAGGGGTGGGATTGGATAAGGGAAGAGGATGTGGAAGTAATGAGAGAAAGAATATGGGGGAAGACTAGTGAATGTGTCAGTTTGAGAGGAAGGTCGGGAAGGTGGAACATAGGAGGAGTATGAGGTTAATCCAGATTAACCCTACCTTGCACCTATATGTCCTAATGTTGAAGCTTTAAGATGTATCTGTAAAACAAATTTGACACATGAATTTCTATACTACTGTAGATTGTACTGGTTATAAGGGGAATTTTTCTGTTTGTGTTTTATTGTATATTTTTTTCTTCTCTATCATTACTGTTAGCTTTTTTTGTCTGACAAGCAATCTGTAACTTACTATAATGTTATGTTATGTTCTATTTTTTTCTTGTCTTTTATGTGGAGCTTTTCTCCCAGGGCCTCTACTGAAAATGGACATGTATCCAGTTAGACTAGCCCAGTAAACAAAGGTAAAATAAAATAATAAATAAATAAATACATTGTGTAATATGGGGGAATTAGGAGTATAAGGAGGCAGCAGGGGGCATGGAGGGTGTGTAGAACTAAGGGAAGCATCTTGGAACACAAGTAGTTTGATGTGTTTAGTTTGAGACGATGAAGCAGGTGAGAGATATATGGGGATGGAGACAGAAAAGTAGTATATTGAAATTAAAATTATAGAGAAGCAGGGTAGGGGAGTTTACAAAGGTGGGAATAGAAGAGATTGTGAAAATCTTACTATAGGAGGAAGAGAAGAAGAGTTGTGAGGAGGGAACAGTTTTAATTGGGTAATTAGGTAGGGAATGTGGGGGTGTGGTGTAAATTAGAGGAGAGTCTATTGGGTAATTTGGATTTGTGGGAGGAGTAAGGGAGGAATAAATGTAGAGGTGCTGGGGGCAGGTGGGAATTAGGGGCAGGGTAGGGGAGCTGATTGAGCCCGCAGGGCGAATGGAGTGGGTAGAGCCAGGGAGGAGGAGAAAAGTGTATCAGTGAAGGCAAGAAGAGGTCTGACGTAAGGAGACTACAGTAGAGGTGCTTAGTTTCAGAGTTAAAGTTAAGGAAGCAGAATGTTTCACAACCGATAGGGGTTATACAGGGCAGAGAAGGTGTAAAAAGAAAGAGTGACTAAGTCTGGTTCTTATAACAGGGCAGAGTTAAGTTAAGGTAGTGTAGTCATACATAGGGTTGTAGAGAGAATCAGGAGATGCTGCCACCTAGTGGCCAGACTCAGTAATTGCAAAGGTAGGCCTCGGACACAGGGGGAATGGGGAGGACACCAGAAAAGGTAGGGAGGGAGGATTAAAACTAGGGTAGACTGCTGGCATTTGCTCACTGTGTTGCTGTACTAATGGACAATTGTAATTTACAGTTGGTTGTAACAGAGTACATACATTCAAAAATAATTCCTGGGAAGGCAAGGAAGTTATAGAAGCACAGCAGGAGTTCTTATGCTCTGTCCGTTCAAGGGCGGGAAGCCAGGGATTCCAAGCAGAGACTGGGAGGCACCTGGGGTGAAGGTGATTCATCTGGGATACAGTGTAAGGAAAAGAAATACAAAGAACAGTTTTAAAACTGGAAAACAACACTACAGTAGCAGAAGAAAAGGAGGGGGAGAACAAAGGAACAATTACAAGAAGTAGAAGTAAGCTATCCCATAGGGAAATGTAGGTAGAGAGGAGAGAGCAGGAGGGAAAGTATCAATACAATCAATTTAGCCAAGGAAATGCAGCACACTTCTAGACATTGCACTATGGTTCAAGTAATACAGTTAATGATTATAGCACATTAGTAACACTCAGTAGACAGCACCTGGGTACAGTATAATTTAGCACAGCATAGACTAGTATGCAAATTAAATATGTAGGACAAAAACACTCCACTACAAAGCACAGCACAGACTAGTAAGTAAATTAATATTTAGGACAAAAAAAAATAAATATAAAATATAATAAATGAATATGCACAGAAATAGAAGGTAGTATTGAGATGGACAGTTTGGATTCACTTCAGGATGCAGCACAATTGATCTGATGTGTACAGTGAGACATAGTTGAGAAGTGGCTGGTGATTAGGAGATGAGGAAAGAGACAAATGGGGAATTCCTAGACTTGGAGAAAGCAAATGACAAGCTTCCAAGCAAGCTGATATCGGCAGTCCTGCCAGTGTTTGAAGTCCCAGAAACACTGGTAGAATTAGTGAAGGCTGTGTACAAGGACTTAATGATTCAAGTATGAACAGAGGAAGGGTTCCCAGTGGGAGTAGGTGTGCATCAGGGTTCAGCTCTGAACCCACTGCTGTTCATACTACTGATGGACTATATTAGCAAACAGGTTGGAGGGGAAAAATCAACAAAGCTGCTGTATGCAGTCGATGTGGCACAGGAATGCCTAAGAAGTTAAAAAGTAAGGTGTACAAACAGTGGTGTGGCCAGTACTACTGTATGGCACAGAACCCTGGGCAGTAAAGGTAGAGCAGTTGAATCTAGAGGTGAAGAAGATGCACTGCCTGAAATGGGTAGTAGCATGCATTCTGTAGAACAGATGAAGAATTAAGGACATCCGAGCAGAAGCCAAATTAGCTACAATTGCAGAGAAAGTCAAAGAGAACAGATCACTTTGGTTTGGACATGTACAGAAAAGTAGACGATAATCCAATGAAGAATATTTGGAACAGACAGGAAACAAGGGCATCCAGCAAAGAGATAGATGGATTGTGTGAGAAAAGACCTAAGACAGTCAGGCATGACTGTCAAAGAAGGGAGGAGAGTGGCACTGAATCGAGAGAGATGGTGACAGTTGACACATCTTGACCCCATGTAGTAAATAGGAATGGTTGTTGAGGATGAAGAGAGAGAGAGAGAGAGAGAGATGCATTTATAACATTTTGAGTAATCAGTCAACCAGCATGTTCCTGTGCTCCTGGGAGGAAATCAGAGTACCTAGATACAGGCATAGGGTGACCCTGCAAACACCAGAAGGCAGTCAGATTAAACCCCAACCTCTGCTGCTGCGAGGTAGAGAGCTCTTAACCACTGAGAAAACATGGCTGCCCATTGCATGTCATTTCCCACATGCCTTCTTACTTGTAGCTATCCTTTTGAGTCTTTGTAGCAGCCAAATGTCCCTTTCCTCCTATGGCCTCAAGAAATGCACAAAAATGTCAAGATGTAGCCTGCACAGGGTCCTGGGGAGAGGAAGCACCGCATCTTTACTTCAGAAGTCTGTTCTACTGAGGATGCATCCCAGTGGTCCAGACCAGGTGAGACCAATATCTCTATACCCTCTCCCTTTGCTACTGCCACTGGTGCTAGTCCTCTCAGTTTCTTCTTAACACCAGAACTGTTGTGGTCCTAATGTAGAACTTTGCATTTTTCTGTCAGCTTCCACCTTTCTGCCCATCTTTCTCCTCTCTTGGTCAGGGTTTTGATCACACTGTCCTGTATATCTCTGACATTAGAGTTTCATATATCTTGGTAGTCCATGCTTTGTGCCCCAGAACCTGTTTTCTCTTAAATTTGTAAGTAGATTAGATTGCTAAGGCAAAATTTGCTCATTAGTCAAAGGGAGTTTAGATATGGCAGTCACCCATTCACTCTTGCAGATGTACAGTTCCCATCCACCCACCCATACATACATATAAGATAATTATATTATGTGAAAAAAATCATAGAACATGAAACATACTATCTAAAATAATAAACTTATATTTTATATTTCAGTTCTCATTTTTGAAGCTGGTATAATAGATAAATGGTCATTCATGCCAGGTCTAATACAGGCATCCGACTGCATCTGCCAAATTAATTCACAAAACTCTAAAAGAGTTTCCCAGTCACCCCCCCCCCCCCATCTAAAGGTTGGACTTGTTCAATTACCCAAAACTTAAACACAGCACCATCACACTCCTGAGTGTGTCTATAGAGTGCATTTGTGTCTTTTTGTGCCACATGAAAAAGACCAAAGACACACTGATTGCATTACATGTCTGACTAGAGAGAGGTGCCACGGGAAAAACAATCTACAACAACAGGTACATGAATATCATACCTTCTTGCAAAACTGCACAAATGAATTTCCTCAAATATATCCCTGTTTTCACCTATAGGACTATAACATATATTACCATGCGTAAGTCCTGTTCGATTATAAACATGATATTGACTACTGACAGTTATTAAACATGTCGGTGAAACAATTATCCATTTACTCTGTTGGCCAAATGTCCTGTCAATCTCCACATCTGCCACCATATATCTACTAACTCCAAGAGTGCATAAACTCAGGGAAGAGGGAGAAAGAGAGGAAATCCATTTACCTACTCACTTTTCTCCAAATCTAGCTGTCAGGATAGCAAGCCAGTGATCTTTGAGATTCAATGTTCTTAGTGTCGACCAACTATCCAACAACAAACAGTATGGCTTCCATTAAGGGTTCACTATAAATAAGATGTCAGTTCCTCAAAGGAATATGACCATATATGAAATCTTCATTTTCTAGAAAGAAAATGTTTCATTGTTTTATATGAGGAAGGTCACTATGGAAGCAAATTTTATATCCAAACTCTAACATATTCATTTCACAGTTAGTTTTCTCTTTAAATATTAAATATTTTCACTGGTGTTTCAATAGTACTGGGTTATATAAACATATATTATAACACTGCTACTAATATTGCAGTAACATTTTAGCAATATATTTTATTCATGAACTGTTTGCATTTCTAGTTGCTTTTTTCAGTGGCCTTCCCTTCTTGCATATTTTAGGGATAACATTTCTTCTATGGCTTTAGCTGATGATGTTCATCTGGATTCTGACTTTTTTAAATATCTTCTTCAAACACTTATTTCCAAAACTCTTTTCATTCCTCTACCAGTTTCTCTCAACACTAGTGCAAATTTTCAGCCATTGGCACACTTATGTTCAGTATTTCACACACTTCAATAATACCAATGCACTGGAGGAAATTGTAAAACTACCCACTAGAGGCTCTCATATCTTTCATCTAGTCCTTACCAAACAAACCTCTGCCTACACCCCACTCTTAATCTCCTCATCCCTTTTTAAGTCTGACCACAAATCAATCTGGTGGTACCACCCCATCACCAAATGAGTCCATCTTTAGGGACTTCTCTCTGCTAAAGTTGGAAGAAGACCTATGCATAATTCCCAATAATCCCTTGCAAATGGACCCAAATGAGAGAGCTACTGCACTCACCTCTGACTTTTCCTAGCAATTGAACCATTGGATAGAAAAGTCAGTATCCATCTGTCCTAAATGTAACTGTAAATTCAGAAAAAACCTGTCTGGTGAACTAAACCACACAACAAAAGAAGGAGAATAAGGAAACATTGAAATAAATCTCCATCTCCCTACCACAAGACTACACTGAAACATGCCAGCAAGGAGCTTAAAAAACAATATTGGGAAATTTAAAGCCAAGTGTGAACTTAGGATTGCTACAGATTCCAAAGGAAAATACACATCTTTCTAGAGTTATCTAAGAAGATTAATAAATAATGTCCAGCACTCAGCTTATCCATAACAATATCATCAGCTCTGACCCATGGATATAGTTAATACATTAGCAGACAGATTTAGTGTTAACTTTACCTCATCCTACCTGTATTCTTGCTCCCACTATCCCTGAGAATTAAGTTTCTCTTGTAATCACCTTGTAACAAGTCTTAGAATCCCTGTCAACAGCTAAAAATAATTATTCAATGGGGCCAGACAACATACCAGGCTGCATTCTCAATCTTGCCTAATATGCACTATATGAGCCTCTACTGAAACCGTTCACCCTCACCCTCACCCTATCTATAAGGTTTGGTACTGATACCTGAAAAACAGTTACACATGGATTGCTCCTCTACAAACCCAGGCAATTGCATATCCAGCAGCCTCACTAGCCTTTTATGCAAAGCAACGGATGGTATTATATCAGAACTCATTTATTCTGACATTTCGAAACTCAAATGATCTAGATACCAAGTACATTGGTTTTGTTAAGGATACCTCCTATATCCTGAACTTTGTAAGCTTCTTTGAAAAGATTACAGAGGTTATGGGCAGTGGTCATTCTGAGCACACTGCTTATTTTGAACTGGCCAAGGCTTTTGAAACTATTCCCCCATGCTGTGCTGTTTACTAAACTGTAATTTTCTCATTATGTATCAGCGACAGTTGCTAAGTAGTACAAGTGCATTACACAACTTCCACAATGTTGCCATACAACAGCATGTGTTCTCTCACACCATAACTGGAACCTGGAATAACCTCCCTTCTGCTCTGCTTTCTGACTCAACTCTTACCCATTTTAAAAGCTCTCTTAAATCACACTTAATGGAAAAATGACTATGCCCTTGCATCACATAATTCCATCTGTTCATTCACTCCATAAAACTCACTGCCTACTTCAACCAGTGTATAACTTTTTACAGTCTTATGAAACTCTAACTGCTTACAGAAATTGTAGACTTATCGCATGAATATCTATGGTTAACCATGTTTTATTCTCTGTATGTGTACATATATATATATATATATATATATATATATATATATATATATATATACACATATGTATATATATATATATATATATATATATATATATACATATGTATATTCTATATATATATATATATATATATATATATATATATATATATATATATATTCTACATATATATACACATATGTATATATATATATATATATATATATATATATATATATATATATATATATATATATATATATATATATATATATATATACATATATTATTTTCCCATATTTGCTTATATAGTATTTTTACTATATTGTTTTTCATGTATTTCTTCATATTGTTTTTTATGTTGTTTTTTCTCATATTTGCTTCTTCAAAATTGTTAATCATATTGTTTAATTTTGGTACTTACTATGGAGCTTTTCTCCCTGGGCCTCCACTGAAAATGGACCTGTGTCCATTTAGACTATCTTGGTAAATGAATGTAAAATAAAAAAAATAAAAAATGTGCTGTTCTGAGGTGCTCTTGTTTTGCTTAGTCTTCTAAGTGCTGTAATACATCTGCTGCGCTATAATGTACCATCTGTCTAAGTGCTGTAATTCATATGCTGCACTATAATGTATCAACTAAGTGGTGTAATGCATACACTGCATTGTACTGTAGTGTGCCATCTAAGTGCTGTAATGCATATGCTATGCTGTACTGTACCATCTCTCTAAGTGCTGTAATGCATATATTGCACTGTACCATCTAAGTGCTGTAATGCATACAGTGCACTGCACTGTACCATCTAAGTGCTGTAATTCATATGCTGTGCTGTACTGTACCCTCTCTCTATGTGCTGTAATGCATACATTGCACTGTATTGTACCATCTAAGTGATGTAATGTATACAATGCACTTGTTCCATCTAAGTGCTGTAAAGCATATGCTATGCTGTACTGTACCATCGCTCTAAGTGCTGTAATGCATAGACTGCACTGTACTGTACCATCTAAGTGCTGTAATGCATACACTGCACTGCACTGTACCATTACGCACCATTTACTCTGTCACTTGCCGCAGGCTACAGTGGAACTTTGTCACTGTGTATTACACTGTAACTTCTAAGTACTTTTATGTATTTTTGTAAGCTTCACAGAGTTACCGTATAGTATTGTCATACTGATACTAAGAAGTACTGCATTACTCATCCTAAAAGGTGCTATACTTTCCTTAGCATAAGTACCTGCTATTGCATACTGTATGCTTAACTGATTTCTTTGTATAGCTGCTGCTTGGATAACTTGATTTCATTATATATATAATATCATACTTACTGTTGTACAATGTATTCTTATAGCTATATCTATACAAGTGTTATTTGCATAGTCACTATGACTCTATGCAAAGTGCATTATTGCCAAAATAGTAATTTGATCATCTATATTAGATAAAAATGTAGGAAAATCAAGTATAGAAAGGATTTTAATGACAGTTAGGATTTCACTCATCCGCTATAGTGCATATGTTCTGGCTTCTTAATCATATCATCATATATTATATCCCAGGAAAACATAATGCAAAGTTAAACAACATCATTCTAATAAAAAAAACGAAAGATACAAAGTATGAAATAGAGAGGATATCCTGCTCTCTCCATTCTTTCTTTTGTGCTCGCATTTCTCATTTACATCCTCCGAGATAAAGGCACGGTTCTCCTTAAGTCATATAAAGTGTAATTAAATCATAACACAAGCTTTACAAAGTTACAATCCTTCCTGTCTCTTTTGATCTGTATCTTGCAGTTGATAGATGGCAACAGTGTTGTGTGGTAGTACATTGTGGATGATGAATATCTGTTAACATGGAGAGCCCAGAGACAAATTTCAGGACTCACAAATATTAAAACCCCCAAACAATGAAAAAATGAAAGTACAGGAGTAGAGCAAATTTATTTATTTATTTAACATTTGTTGACCGGGAAAGTCCGGCTAGGTTCCACAGAGCCTGTTTTCAGTGGAGGCGCGGGGAGAAATGCTCCATCCAATTTCACTCTTCACCTTTAAACTGCTTTTTTCCAAGGAGCAACCCAGCACCCACACTCCAATGTGGCTGGGGGGGGGGGCAAGAACCTCACACACACACCAAAACTATATACTCTGAAATCATCTTACATCAGCGAAAAGGGAATATTCTGAGAAATAGCAATCTTGGACTTAGTTTATGTAAGTCTGGAGTTTGGTCGTTCAGCTTCCACATTCCATGATTTGGCATTCTATGTCTCAACATTTTAAACAGTTACCACAGAAATAAAGGCAGGAAGCTTGTTGCAGGATTAAGCAACAGTGGTGATTGCAGTGGGTGCCCCTTGTGTCATACTTCTTATTACATTGTTTCATGTTTTTGGAAAAGTATAGACTCGTGTCATACATCATTGTGTTATAACTTCTTGATGCCTTGGGCATTAAGAAACTGGATGTTATGCAGTACAGCTCTGCAATAAAATCAGAAATGAGTTTATAAACGTTTTTTCATGGCGTGCATGTGTATATATATATATATATATATATATATATATATATATATATATATATATATATATACAGAGAGACAGATTGAAAGAGAAACAGAGAGCCAATATTGAATTCTGTTTTCTGTTATTAAACTACTTTTGTGTTCTAGCAATTTTGCTGAAATCTGAGCTTCATAAAAACTGGTACATCTGGTAATGAGGCACTGACTTTGTCTTTGAATCGTCCTGAGCAGGATGTAGGACTAAACACATAATTCACAAAGAGACAGAGCTGAGAGAACAAGTATTAACACATTGGGAAATAAGCTGGCAGTAAAGTAGAACTTGCACTTCTTCCAACAGCTTGGCAAATAGGCAAGCTAGGTGTGCAAACCAGTCTCTTATCTACTGCCAGTCTGCATATTTCTTAATTAACACATGCATAAGCTTTCATTAATTCACATCTTACTGTCTATATAGCGTAAGTCATCATATGTCTTATTTTAATCATTCCATCTGTTTGCACAGCGCCTTTCATGTTAACATATAATGAACTATAATTCAGCCTAGTGTCATGTGTGCAGTATATCATTATCAGAGATCCAGCTCTGTCTTACTGTTTGCCTACTGTGATTTGTAATATATCAGTGACAATAATTCTGATCTCTCTTACTGTATGCCTGCTGTCATTCATTTAATATATTTTGAGACTAGTTTGTTGTCTTTTACTGTATGCCTAATGGCTGCAATTCAGTTATATTTTGCTTTGCACTTAGGGACATTCATGTACCATATTAGGGCACTAATAAATCCTGGATTACTGTACATGCACTATGACTCACACAATGTATTATGATACTAGTTCAGTCCTTTGTTAATGTTTGACTAGTGTCACTCATAGTACATAAGTCACTAATTATATTTTCCCTTACAGTTTGCCTAGTGTCACTATGTTATATGTCAGTGTCAGAATTCAGACATCTTTTACTGTCTGCCCATTGTCACTTGTATAGTACACCAGTATGCACCAATGCAGTTTTGCTGGCTGCATCCAGTTGCTTGTAGAATATATTGATGAGTGCATGTCAAACTGTCTAGCACTTTATTTGATTTTGTATCATTATTTATTTGAGTTGCCTCTAAACTCCATCCCATTCATTCTGAACTCTGCTATATTCCTAAACTAGTGTCAGTCATTTCAAATTGTCACTGACTGCTTAATCTCCTGTTAAGGTACACTCAGGACAGTCATACATTAGAGAAATGGAGGACATGCTCTGTTCTCACTTTTATTCATATAATATTGAAATGGGCAATGATTAAATATAATATTTACTCTTGCTTATGGCGTTGCTGTTTCATCAGTTGCACAAACTTAGACTCTTACTATCAGCTGCATAGTATAAGTTGTAGCACATTGATTGTACAGCCATTTTGTTTAGTTACAATAAAACAACCTGTCAGCATGCACTAATTCTACCTACATTTTATATCCAAATGCTTTGTTTATGCAGTAGATTTCAGATGATAGTCTAGCCCTGATTGTATGCTGTCTTATTTGATAATATATAGGATTGGTTAAAAAAGTTGAAAGTTCTAATGCTGACCTCTATCTTGTCAATGCACTTTGATGGAAAAAAAAAAGATGGATGACAGTAATTCTGATATTCTACATGCTGCTTTCAAATGAAGGTTATGCTTTATTTTAGTGATGGATGTTCTACTTTATAGGATGGTCCATTCTCAATACTTAGAATATATATATATTATAGTTAATGAAGTCACAGAAGTTTATAATGAGCAGAAATCTCTTAAAATTCCATGTGACATTATTATTAAAAATGATATTTAGCATAGATTAAATGCACCACACTTTGGAAGAAATGCATTATCTTAGTTCTTAGGAAATATTATAAGATGTAATTCATTATTTGTATATACATTTTATCTCCCTGCCTGTCACCCATCCTCCTCCTCATATCAGTTGTGAGCCTATGCATTCCTCAATCACTGGGGGCTCTTCTGCTTTATAAGGCAAAAGCCATCCAAATGGAGTCATCTGGGCAGGCATGAAGGATCTTCATGCCCCATTCTGCCTCATTGTTCTTCTCTGCCAGGAATAGTTGTGCATCTTCATGCAAGCAGCCATAGGGTCTAGTATAGCACTCTCAGATTGGGGTCATCTCAAAGTTTCAGGATGGACAACAAAGTGGAAGCTAATTGCTCCCTGAGCTACAAAAACATGACCACACCAACCACAAGGCTGTATCATTCAAAATGTAAGGGTAATTTTGCTAGTAACATTTAACCCCTTCCAAGGCAGTTGGAGTGTGTACATGCATCACTGCAGAAGCTTGTAATGAAACCCATTGCACATCAGCAGTACAGGCTACCATCACTAGCATGGCAAAGCCAAACATTTCCCTCGTCATGGTGTTGCATGCTATGCACCTTCTTATGCTAGAGATGAGTACTGCAGAGAAAAGATTTCACCAACTTTCCAGGAAGGCGGAGCTGGCATCAGCCATTTATTTCCTCCCTATCCTTGGTTACATCAGCAGCTGGTCTGCTAATCAAAGTCAGGTCTCCTGGGTCACATTCATGATGTTATCCTTCTAAACCATTGAGATGATAGATGAAACCAATTATTTCCATGTCTTTGTGCTTCCGCTATTCAGTCTAACAGGATAGTTAGTTTAAAAAAATATATATATATATATATATATATATATATATATATATATATATATATATATATATACATAAACACACACACACACACACATATATATATATATATATATATATATATATATATATATATATGGGTACCCTGCTTTTTTTTGTTAAATGCTGTTTTTTCAACAAATGTAGGGGTTGTAGTTTGATGTCAGTTGTATGGATAGCTCAGTGAAGGAAATGTCAATGCTGTGTAATGCTGAGACAAGTAAGTGGGGTTGAAGGAGTAAGAGTGTTTGTGTATGTCTTTAGGGTTAGAACTGGGGATGAGAGAAAGAAAGATGCATGTTTCTGTGTGAATTTGTGTATTTTAGGGGTAGGGTCAGGGTTAGATTATGGGATGGATATAGTATTGTTTGTGTTTGTGTGCTTGTGATTGTTTGTGTATCAAAGTATGTCTTGTGTAGTGGCAGCTCTACGCCCCCACTACACCACCTTAGTAATGGGTGATCACCCTAACTCTAACACTACACCTTACATTCATGATACCCTTCCCGCAATACTGCCATTATTCAGACAAATTTGAGGCTAATGTTATGGAGGGTTTTAGTGTTAGCATCAAGAGAGGAAATAGTTTTCCTTTCTCGATATTATTTCATTCAATATTTTTTGTTTTTGGTATTCTGTATGTTCTAACTTTTTTGTCAGTGTTTTAATTTCGAGATTAAATCAATTTAATTATACACAATAGAACTACACACACATATATATATATATATATATATATATATATATATATATATATATATATATATATATATATATATATATATATATATATATATATATATATATATATATATATATATATATACACACACACACATATATATATAAATATATATATACACATACACACCACTTTATTAAACAAGATAAAGATTGTATTATGCTTTCATGTTTTTACCATATCAAGTGAAGCAATTCTCATTTTTTTGTATGTTTTTGGATCCTGTCCACCGTGATTATTAAGCCTCATCCCGAATAAATACATACATACAAATATCATGGACATTAATATCCTTCTAGCCTGCCAGTATATACTAAAACAGTTGTTCTCATACCAAGTGTCCAAGCTGTTTTTAAAAATATCTAAACTAGTGCTTGCTTTAATGTAACTTGATAGTCTGTTCCATGCATCAGCTGCTCTTTCATATAACCAATTAGTACACTTTTCATTCCTATAGAATCTTCTACACAGGCTGTCTGATGATTCTCTACTACTTTTTGATCCCAAACATTCCCAGAGGTAGTTGTCCCTATATGCCCTATATACCTGAATAGATCTCCTCTTAGATAACCAGGATGAACGTGCATGTGTCCATGCAGCTGTAATCTCGAACCAATGAAACCAGCTCCCTCAGTACCAATATTCTCTATTCCTTCTCTAAATGTAAATAAATGAAAGTACAGGAGTACTGCAAATATTGGTTAAGGACGTTCATCCTTCAGTAACTTCTTAATGGACTTCATCAGAACCTGACCTATAGTTCTATAACAAACATTAACCAATCAGTTGATATGATTAGAAAAACTCAAAGATGGATATACCCATACAGTTTCAATCATTGTGTGTTGTATTAAATATTCACCTTTCAATTTATGTCCCCCAAATCTCATATGCTTAGTTTTTGATGTGTTTATCATCATATTATTCTCCTGTGTCCAAATGGTCAGTTTATTTAAGTTCTTTTGTAGACATGCCTTATTTATAACACATATAATCAGTATACCCAATTTTAGGTTATCTGCATATAGACTGTAGAACACCTCAGATGAAAAAGTTATGTCTGAAAGACACAATCTAAACAAGTAAGGGCCTAGGACAGAGCTGTGTGGGACACCCTGACTGAAACCAAGATTTTAACCTGTCCAGTTGCTGTATGATACTTGCCATGTCCTATTTGTAAGCCATGCAGCTATCACATCTTATCAAGAGTACATCAATACCTAGTTGTTCTAATTTAGTGATCAGTATTTTGTGTATGACCTGTCAAATGCTGAAGTTAAATCTATATAAATTACATCACAGCACAAATTTACATTCATAGCTGTTATTATATTGTTATAGAGCATCATATTACAGGTGGTAATAGATCTATAGTTAACATATGCATGCTGATATATGGTTTCAAGTCCCAGCCTATCCAATTCTGGCAATAACTTATCCAATATTACCTTCTGCATTATTTTTCCACAACATGAGAGTAGACTTAAGTGCCTCACAGTAAGAGGTTCTCCAGTTCGATTCTCGGCTGGGGTGTCTTCTGTGCAGAGTCTGCATGTCCTCCCTGTGGTCACGTGGGTTTCCTCCGGGTGCTCCGGTTTCCTCCCACATCTCAAAGACATGTAGTAGGTGGATTGGACACTCTAAATTGGCCCTAGGTGTGAGTGTGTGCATGTGTGTGCCTTCTGTGGAAGGTTGGGCGCCGGGCTGGCAACTCGACACTGTAAGATTCCACTGACAATCATGAGCGGACAGATGATCCGCTGTGGTGACCCCTAACCGGGAAAAGCCGAAAGAAGAAGAAGATGAGAGTAGACTTAAGGATCTATATGACTCAGGGTTTGTCCTACTCCCCTTTCCATTAAAGACAGATTTAATAAGTGCATGTCTCCAATTCTGAGGAATCTCTCCATATTTATATTACCTGGAAAATAATAGATATAATGGTATTCTAACTTCTTGTTCTCAGATCATTATTACTAATTCCATCTGCTCCTAGTGCTTTGTTTGGATCCAGTTTATACAGTTCTTTTTCACTATAATCTCATTTTATTCTCGTTTCTGCAGTTACCGGGATGCCACTAGGACAACGTATCACCGCCTTTGTGGAGCCACACTGTTTAGCATAAGATTTTGTAAATATCGATGATTTTCCCATCATTCTTCCCTTCTACCTAATATCTAGGCATGCCATTTAAGAGATACAGAAGTCAAGGACTGTAGCTGTTATCCATCTTGTAGGATCCTAACTTCCTAACTCTAGTGGGTGGCAAGCATGGTGTAATGTCAGTTAGGTGAGCTCATTGCAGGCCCATGCCTTTGTTTATCAGCTATGCTCAGCTAAATGCAATGCACTCCTTAGCTGGATCACAGCCCCAGAGACTCAGCACATGGTACCAAACATATAGCCTTCTCCAGGTGGTGCCCATACAGCAGAATCTATCATAATGCCCCCCCCATAAGGGTTGACTAATGTCACCTGCCCACTCTTATCCCCATTCATCCAGCCATCCCTGGCTGATGCATGCAGCCCCTGGACCACTAATCAAATGAAGGTTGTTTAGGGTGCTGTAAGGTCTTTGCCCTTGTATACTAGCGAGCTGGCAATACTTTTACTGCATGCAAATGGCTTCCACCAATCTCTCAATGGCTAAAAGATAAAACAACAAACAGCTACATCTTGGTGCCACATATAAATGGATATGAAAAACTATCCTCTGATTTTGTAGATGAATGCATTAGTCTTCCTGCACTTTATAAACATAGCCCAACATAATTGAGAATGAAAGATATTACAAAATATTCTCCAGGACCATCATGCTTTTATGAAATGGAAATAAAAATGAATGCTTGCTTGTGCAATACTGCAAATATGTCCTTATTTTAAATAATGCACTGCCAAATGAAATCCTGACTTTAACCACTCCACAGCTATTAATATACAACATTTGTACAAGAGAGGTTTCAAATCAGTAAGTGGTCCATATTCAAGTAATGTTTTTTATCAAGCATACTTAATTCCTCTAACAAAATATTCCTCTAACAAAATACATGGTCATATTTAACCACTATATACTGTTGTCAGAAGTGTAAATCCAGCAAAACATAGAAATATACAGTGAGATTATACAACCATTAGTTTAAGTGATGTACAGTCATTTCTTATGTCAACAACTTGCTGAATCTAATAAGAACTACAGATTTGTGGAGTGTATACATGGTTTTAACTTCAACTTATTTCAAGAAAATCAGAAGTTATTTATATTAATATCCATAACAACCAAAAGACTATTAGAATATTGGAATCAATCACTGCATCATTCATTTCCACTCCAGAAAGGTGAGTTATATCCTGATTCCTTACATTTTAAAAATGTAATATAATTTAAAGACATAAGATCACAAGCCCGGGGAGTAATAGCAAATGAACAGAGAATGTAACTGAAAAGGATGTGCAGTTAATTTTAACGTTTTCTTCTTTATTAAAAATTGTAAAGACTTCACTCACACAATTAGACATTTGTATGGTGAGAGAGTATGTGTAGATTAGTTTAGCTGTGTGGACAGATTAATATTCACTTCCCTTATAACAAACAAGCCGTGGTGCAGAGGGTGACTGTGATAGTGACCACAGACACATCTGATTTAAAAATGCTGCACACCCATCAGCTCATGCTGAGTGCATTCCAAGCATCAGAATGAATGACGCAAAGCATTCCGACAGAACCTTGTCCACTAAGTGGAGGATGCTGTTCAGGAGATGTGGGCAACATGACAGCACTATGTGGCAAAACATATTTTAGGGCAGCAGCAAACTGCTGTCGACAGTAAGAGTATGCAATTCAGCAAAGGTGCTTAAGGCAGGAACGAGATATTAGGGTGGAATGAGCTTGTAACTCAGTAGCATAACAGCACTATTCACCCCTGGTTTTAAAGGAGATTAACTAGGTGGCAAGGGTGGAAAATACATTTCATTTGGTGCAGCACCCAGCAGGATATAGCTATGCTTCAGATGCTTTCTTAGGTCAGGAGCCAGATGGTATATGTAATTCAGTAGAACAGAGTAAGATGGCATCAAGCACTGTTATCATAGAACAGGAGTGGGATGCTGGGATTGGAATGTATACGTAACACAGTAGGATAGTAGTATGAACCCAATATTATTATAAGGCAGGAACTAAATGGCAGTTGTGAAATATGAATGTAACTCAATAGGGCAAAAAGGAGGATAACACTATGTCTCCTCAATTATGATGGGGCAGGAACAAAGTATTAATGGTGGAAATGTACATGTAGCAGTAGGATATACAGAAAGATGGCATCAAGTGCCCTATACATACTAATGTAGCAAGTTACTTAATTAGGTTTACACATTTAGTTAAATTCACAACAGTGCATCACTGGATTTCCTACACTTGAAGACTGAAATATACTCTTTGGAGAAAGTCTTACAATATTACTAGGGACATACAGCACAGCTGGGCTGTACACCCTACTATAGAATGGAGCATTAGTTACTTTGTGATCAGTCATAGGTGTTGTGGAATTTAGCAGTACTGAGTACCTGTAACTACATAGCTGAAATATCGGCAAATAGTTACACTGTGATGGATATATGGGAAGGTGGCATGCAGTGTGAATCATTGCTGCTAGACTAGTATGTAGGACTGAAAAATGCAAGTCAGAAATGTACTGAACCACATTGTCCTCCTTAGCCACTCCTATACATTAGTCCTCGGTGGTACCTCTTTTGGGCTTCACTGTAAACTCATAGATACATGCAGCCATGTCATGGGCATGCAGTGGTCTGCCCTAATGTCAGTACCTGTGCATTCTTTTGCAATTATACTCCAAAAAAACTGGGAGTATTATACTGGTGGCATCAGAGTGGGGTTGGGTCCAGAGATGATAAAATCAGCAAGCAAAGGAGAGTAATATTGCTGGACTTGAATTCGTCCACAAGGCCTGATGAGTACTATCATGAGGTGGACCCTGTTTTTACAAAATTTCATGAAGACGAAACTGATATATAGAATGTATTTTATATAGCATATATCATAAACAGAAGTAGATTAAAATATAAAAAAGATAGCTGGGTGCACAAGTCCCAGGATAAAAAAGTACCCAATCCTGGTAGGAGCACTGGCGATGGGACTGGAAAGAAAGACAGTGTAAAAACCTCAAGACATGGAAACATTCCTACAATGGGAGTCCAGGCTCAGAGGAGGATGCCTCCCATTGTAGAAGGAAGTAGTAATCCACAAAAACTGACAGGCCAAAAAAGAGCCATAAAGATGATAGAATGGACTATTGAGGATAAGAAAGAAATTGTGTATTGTTACTACTATGCAAGAAGTCTAGAATTTCCGAATCGGAGATATTCACAAAGATTAACAGAAAAAACAGAGGAAAGAAAAATACACAACAAAAACTGCCAAAGGCTTCAAATGCAAATTTGTGTTCATTAATACAACAGATTTATGAAAAACATTATATGGACCAAGAAACCTTGGGCTGTTTGGAAAAAGAAACTGAGGAAGTATAAAAATATAAAGAACAAAACCTAGAGATTTTTGAAAGGTATAACAAAGAAACATGGACATGGGAAAGAAACAGAGATCTGATATGGTGTAATATTTATGCAAACTGAAAAACAAATTAATCAACAAAAATGCAACTCCAAAGACATTTTCAGAGAAATATAGGCAAAGGTATCCATATATGGAAATTTTCATGATACAAAAATATGAGATCACAAAGGGGGAACGTAAAAAAGAAGATTAGTAAAGTAGAAGTTAAACAAATAGAAGTTGAAGTCATGGAATACCTGCAAATTGAAGGATATAGTGTACAAGGTATAACAAAGTTTATGTCACAGCATGATGGAACAATGACAACCTACATAAAGGAAAAACAGGTGGAGCAGGAGACATCTGAAGAAGAAATATGGACACAGGAAAAAAAAGAGATTTAATATTGTGCAGTATTTATGCAAAGGAGATAGCAAAACTAATCAATACAAAAAAGCAGCACCAAAGATATTTTAAGAGAAATACAGGCAAAGGCATCCTGATATGGAAAATTTTACAATACAAAAAGATAAGAAAACAAAGGGGGAAGTAGAAAAGAGGATTAGTAATGGATAAGTTAAAGAAATAGACCGACCCCTAACCGGGAAAAGCCGAAAGACAACAAGTTAAAGAAATAGAAACTGAAGTTATAGATTACCTGCAAAGTGAAGGATGTAGTGTAGAAAATCTAATTCTAGTAATGTTACAGCATAATGGAACAATGAGTCCCCATATTAAGGAGGAGCAAGTGGAAAGGGATGCATTTGATCGGTTGTCACATGAAGATACTCGGGAGCCTTGGTAGGAAACCAGTACAAAAGTCAAATTGGAGTCACAGAGCAAGGAAAGAAGAAAGAGTGGCAACTCTGACACAGACAATGTAAAGGAGTGATAGGCCAGTGAGTTCCCATATGAAACAGTTGTGGATGCAGTACCTAACTTCTGACTGAAAGCATCAATGTTGCTACACAATGATTTAGCCCTGAGTAAGAACTACTTATATGCACACCTCGAACAGACACCAATCTGGTTAACAACAGGAAAATGATACTCCTCCTTAAGAGTGAACCTGCAAGCTATCCTAAAAAACTACAGACTAATAACTTGCCTTCTGATGATGCATAAACTATATACTGTAATTGATGCCGCTAGAGTTTATAGTCATTTTTAAGAAAACTCAATCATGACAATAGAATAAAAGGGTAACAAAAAAGTCATATAGAGCAAAGGATCATTTATTATCAAAGTCATAACTGAGAATTGTAAAAAGGGAAGAATCTGTATGGCATGGATATATTACAAAACAGCATTTGACAGCATCCGGGTCTATATTACGATGTCGAATGATTAAAAAGAGCAAACACTCTTGTATCGAACACTACAAGTCGAAAGCACTGAATGCCGAACACACAAAACAGTGATTTTTTTTCCCAGGGAAAAAAATGATAAACCTTTTTAAGGATTTTGCCATTTCTTCCACTGTGGTGCAATCTTGGAGTTGGTATATTAAAGTAGGGGGATGTGGGAGGTACAGCCCCCCCCATTGGGTGGTGTGAGGGGCAACACCCCCCCACTTTATTTTGCGCTTGAATTTTTTTTTTTTCTGGAGCAGTGATTTTTTTCACTGGGAAAAAAAAATTGCTGTTCCGTCTGTTCAACATTTACTGCTTTCGGTTTTTAGTGTTTAATAAGAGCGTTCACTCTTTTTATTATTCAATGTCGTAATATAGACCCACAGCATCCCACATTAATGGATAAAGGAGTACTTCCAAATGTGTAAGATACACCCTATATTGATCAGTACATTGCAGTGACCATGAAACAGTGGCAAACCCGTTTGCAGCTACGCCATGTTAAAGGACAAATTATTATCCCAGGGATAAAAATCCAAAACGGGATATCGCAGGGTGACTCCTCATCACCACTACTGTTTTGTCTTGCCCTTAACCGATTAAGCTATCTAAAGATTAGGCCATGGTTACAATTTGGCTCACAGACAAAAACAAAGTGCAAATACTTCTCATCTGCTTTTTCTGCTTGATTTAAAACTGTAGAGTTCATAAGATGAGATGAAAGCACAACTGCAAGTGGTTAAAACTTTCTTAGAAGATATAAGAATGTCATTTTGTCTTGATAAATGTGGAAAAGCAACATTTAAAGCAGGAAAGCTGTATCACCAAAGAAAATATCAGTCTGGAACAAGAATGTGATATAAAGGAACTTGAGCAAGAGGGAGTGTATAAATATTTGGGAATTGATGAAGGATCAATAGTAAAACTGAACAAATGCAAACAAAACCCAGTAAAGTATATTTTAGAAGATGAAAATTAATGCTGAAAACAGCCCTGACATCTAGGAACAAAATCCAAGCTATAAACCAACTTGTTCTTCCTATCTGACCTCATCAGATACAAACACAGTGAAAGTTTTGAAACATGAAGGAAACAAATCTAAGGTGACTTCCTTGCTTAGTTTAGCAGAAGCATATTGTTGTCATGTGGTAATGGAAAACAAACCAGAAGTAGACAGAAATCAGGCAGCAACCGAATGCGCCAAAAAAAAAAAAACAAAGAATATAAAAAGAAGACTCAAATGAGAAGGCAAGAAATGTGGAAAATGCAAATATATAGTTACATGTTCAGAAAACTCCTGGAACAACCTCATATCAATCAGGATCTGATGCAGGAATGGTTATGCAGAGCAGAATTTAAACCAAAAGATGAAAGATTAATTTTAGTGGCGGAGGATAGTGGACTACATACACATTGATTTACAAAATTCCATTGGACATGTGGGAGAAGCAGACAAATGCAGGTTCTGTAAAACAGAACTGGAAACAGTTGCACAGCTTGTTGCTGGGTGTGATACTCTAATGGCAGAGAGCCTGTATACTGAAAGGCATAACAATGTGGCAAGACTGTTGCACTGGGGATTGTGCAAACATTACAATATTTAAGTAGTCGAGATGCATTGGAAGCATGAGCCACAAAGCATTATAGAGAATGATGAAGTTTATATCACATGGGATCATCCATTACCAACACTTCAAAAAATAGATGCTAGAAAACCAGATATACTAGTCCATGAAAGAAGACAAATGTAGCATTGATCACTGAAATCCTTACACCCAGTGACTACAGTGTCTTACATACAGACAGTCAGAAAAGAATAAAATAACAGGATTTGCAGACAGAAATTAGGTCATTGAGGAAGAAAGATACCCAGACAGTTCTAATACTAGTAGGAGGAGCAAATGGGTCTCATAAAAATAAAAATAAATACATCTTATATTTCTGTTAGCAAATAGTATCCATAACTGATCAATACTGTGTGTTTGTTAATTTAAACTGAGACCACAGTAGCCTACTGATACAAGATTATCCTGTTTTCCACCTGATAAATGGTTAAGAAATTACTTACAGTTTCAGAGCAGTCCTTGGTCAATTGTGATTGCTTCTTAAACACAAACTTGTCTTTGCTTTGGCTCATTAGCAGCAGTACAAAGAACTGCCTGCTCACACCCTTGTTCTCCCCTCCCCCTTCCCTGTTTATTACCTTAAGACAATCCCAAAGTTAATAAATATTACCTGTGGCAGGCACCATTTTTAAAACTGCAACCACCCTTGTCACTATCATATGTTCAATTATCAGTTAACTCTGTTAACTGATTATTTCCAGCCCCCTCATAAGAGCAACTAACAGGGTCTCTACCCACTTCACTCCCCACCCTGCCCCCTATTCCCTCCCTCCCCCAGTGGTCCCACCTTTATTACACTCACAAACCCCTCCCATCTTTCCAATAGCCAACCACAGCGCTAACCCAACACTACCTCCTCCATCTTCCCACTACTATCACACCTCCTCAACTAACATGTACAAGCATACCTTACCTATGCTCACTGCATGCACTCTCCTTGCATATCTTAATCCTACCAAAGCTCCATCATTCCCCCACTCAACCACTACCACTGTACTACTACTCACACCACCACTCATGTCTCACCCTCACTCAGCTCCCCTCCCACCAACTCAAGAACCATCCCTATGCACCCCCCACATATTCTATCAACTGTATTGTTATCAACTGTATTACTCAAACATAACTCATCCCTACAACTTAACATAGCAACCCTCCCACCATACCTATTACCCACAGAGCACAATCATAAAGTTTCCCTTATAAACAAACACATTCAAAAACTGAGAAAACTAATAACCTCATGCATATCAAAACTAGCCTTAAGTGGAGACATCCACCCCCAACCCTGGCCCTGCCATCTCCAACCCTAATCCTCATAATCAGACCAGAATCCACAACTTCTCCCATATTACAGCCAATAGAAAGCCAAGTGACTTCCTTCTACTAAGCCTAAATATTAGAAGTATATCCAACAAAGTCCATGAACTCCATGCCACCATAGACTGGTACTCCCCAAATATAGTCATCCTGACAGAAACCTGGCTAAAACCTCACATTACCAGTGAGCAAATACTCCCTACAGGTTATGGCATACTAAGAGTAGACCGGCTAAACAAGAAAGGAGGTGGTGTAGCTATAATATTTAAACAGCATCTAAACATCCAGATCTTAAAATCATCAACTCCACAAATAGGCAATGAATAAATAATATATACCAACCTCAAAATAAACCAAAACAAAACCATCAACATAATTGGATGCTACTTCCCACCTGGCCAAAACATCCCTCCACTAGAAAACCTCCTCAGCTGGTCTACCCACCATCTCCCCCAAAAAACTATAATTTTAGGTGATTTCAATATTGACTGGCAATCCTGTTCTGGCAACCATCCAACCCATCATGTAAACCTTCATGGCTTCACCCAACTAGTCCAGTCACCAGCCAGGATAAATAAAAACTCCAGCAAGCACACTACCCTGGACTGGATACTAGTCAGTAAGAGCCCCCAGTCATATATAACAGGCTGCTTATCAGATAGCCTCAGTGATCACTCCCCAACATTCCTACTCAAAAAATACCTATACCAAGCTAAACCTGTCATCTACCATCAAATACATAAAAAACAAAACTTTAACCCACTCACATTCATCTCATCCCTCAACGAATGTAACTGGCATCCTCTAAAGTACCTCAGTCTTGATGACGCAGTTGAATTTTTTAATACTACCTTCCTGAGCATCCTTAATTACCATGCCCCCATAAGACTTTCCAAAACCAAAGCACAACCCTCCCCATGGTTACAGAAAACCACTAAGTCAGAAATGAAAAACAGGGATAAAGCCTGGGAGCACTGGCGCAAAACCAAATCCCCCTCAACTAGACAGAAATTCCTAGAACTACACAATAGAGTGAAAAAGCTAATAAAACAGGACAAATTCCAATACTACCAGTCTGGCCTAGACTCCTCGCAACACAGCCCCAAACAATTCTGGTCCTCCATAAACTCCATCCTCCACCCAGGTAAAGTCAGTACCCCTCCTCCTAACATCCCTCACTCTCAGAAAATATTGCTACCTCATTCAACACACATTTCACTCAACCATACTATCACTTACTAAACAACACAACCCCCCTCCCCTCCAACCCACACCTTCAACTAGTAATCTCCCCACTGCCTTCTTTTTTTCTCCTGTACCTACCTCCAACATAAAAAAACTCTTAACTAAACTTAAACCCACCAAATTAGCAGCAGACAACCTCCCAAGTGAATACCTACAAATCACAGCTGATGCTCTGGCCTACCCAGTATCCATCTTGATTAACTGATCTCTGTCAGAAAGTTACGTTCCCACACTGTGGAAAGTATCACATATAATTCCCCTCCACAAAGGCGGACCCTCCACAGAACTAACCAATAACCGCCCCATAGCTATTCTCTCTCCACTCTCCAAAATACTAGAGAGATGCATACACTCTCAGGTCTCAGACTACCTCCTTACTAACAACCTCCTTTCCAATACTCAGCATGGTTTCTGACCAAACCATACCACCACTACTGCCTTACTCTCCTTTACTAACACTATCCTTCAGCATAAAAACAATGGCTATCCCTCCTCTGCTACTTTCCTAGACCTATCTAAAGCATTTGACATAGTCCCACACAAACAACTTATCTCTGTCCTCAATAACCTATCCTTCTCTCAATCAGTCACCAACTGGTTTCAGAGATACCTGTCTGACCGCCAACAATCCGTTGTATGGCAGAATGACATATCTCCCCAACTACCTGTCTCCATAGGGGTTCCCCAAGGATCCATCCTTGGACCCCTACTCTTCTCTGTTTACACCAATAATCTAGCCTCTGCCACCAAACATGGCACACTCATACAATACGCAGATGACTCAACCATCATCTGCTCAGCCCAGTCCCTACCCAAACTGCAAAAAGTCACACAGGAAGCCTTTTCCTCTGTTGAAACTTGGTTATCCGATGTCCAATTAATACTCAACCCAAACAAAATTAAACTACTCATCTTCCAATCCACCAAACATACTCAAAACAACTCTCACTTTAACATCACAGCAAAAGACAACACCACTATATACCCAGCTGAACACACCAAATTGCTAGGAGTGGAAATAGACAATAGACTAAAATTTGACATTCACATATCCATGACCATAAAAAAAGTTCACAAAAAACTAGGAGTGTTATACAGAAATAAGCAACTTCTCACCAAAGCAGCAAAGATTTCAATAGCCAATTCCCACCTTTTCTCCACCCTACTTTATGCCTCTCCAGTATATACCAACCTAAGGCAATGCTATCTAAACAAGCTAGAGACCTGCTACAACAAAATCGCCAAATTCACCACAGGGGCATCCTACCGTAGTCACCACTGTCTCTCACTTGCTGAACTGGGCTGGCTTGAACTCCCTCACCTCCTTCAGTGGTATCAACTTTCACTTGCCCACAAACTAGTAAACCATCCACTAAATGTCCCATCCCTCCAGAATCTACTCCAACCCTATCGCACCACCAGACCACTAAGATCCAGCAACAAAAATCACTTGCAGATCACTAAAGCCAATAACTCTGCTGGTGAAGCACTATTCTCTTGCACCATAGCCAAATTATGGAACTCCCTCCCACCCACAATTACCTCCATATCATCATGCACCCACTTCAAAACTTTACTAAAAGCGCACCTAAAAACATGCTGGCTATGCCCTTGCAACTCCCATTCTAATATCACCCACCCCATCCAACCACTACCTTTCTTTCCACTCCACTAACTACCTTGATTATAGCAAGCTCAAATGCTCATAAGCCTAGTACTTATTATACAGCAGGAACTTCTTATTGTAACATTTGTTAATGTCTATGTACTTCTCAGATAAAGATTCTAGTTGTCTACTGATGTACTATGTTCTTCATCTATAAATATGTTGTAAGTAATTGCTATGTTAAATTGTTAATCGCTATGTAATCCAGTGTAACTACTGTCTGTTTATTTTAACTGTGGAGCTTTACTCCCCGGGCCTCCGCTGAAAATGGACCAACGTCCAGTCGGACACTCCCGGTCAACAAATGTAAATAAATAAATAATAAATAAATAAATTATATATGCTGCTAACACATGTAACTCCATATGAATCTCAGGAGGAATCAGTTCTGGGCACATTGTGGGTACTGCAAAGGGCACTTTAGGCTAAAATCAAAGATTGAAACAATACTAATTTTACAAACTTCAAGCATACTTTGACTTAGGAATGGGGTCCATTCCTGTCATGGCATTAGAAACTCAAAAGACTTGTTGAAATTAAAACATGTGAAACTGCATTATGGATGGTCTACAAAGTGAGTGTGTGTGTGCTCGCGGCCACATGTGTGTGCATGACTATGTGTGTTGTGACGGAGGTAGGGGACAAATATCTGTATCTGTAGATGTTATAGGGAATTTTGTTGTATACAACACTCACACAAATGTGCAGGATTTTCTTCCATAACAACAGAGTAGGCTTTTCCCTCTTATGTACCTCTCAAACTGGAATCTATCACTATTTCTTAAGACTCCTTCGGTACACAGTATGGCTTCCATTAAATTTCAGTAGTAGTGCTGTTATGCATGCAATGTTGCTTATTTACATAACTACAGCACACCACCAACTTGGTGATCAGTGGCTTACTACATATGAAGCAGCCTTCTCTCAGAATCAGGAGACGGTGATCGGTGACATACTGCATATGAAGCAGCCTTGTTTCAAAGTCAGGAGATGGTGATCGGTGACATACTGCATACGAAGCTGCCTTGTCTCAGAATCAAGAGATGGTGATCGGTAACATACTGCATACGAAGCAGCCTTCTCTCAGAATCAGGAGATGGTGATCGGTGATGTACTGCATATGAAGCAGCCTTCTCTCAGAATCAGGAGATGGTGATTGGTGACATACTGCAGAGGAAGCAGCCTTGTCTCAGAATCAGGAGATGGTGATTGGTGACATACTGCATACAAAGCAGCCTTCTCTCAGAATCAGGAGATGGTGATCGTTGACGTACTGCATATGAAGCAGCCTTCTCTCAGAATCAGGGGATAGTGATCAGTGACATACTGCATAGGCAGCAGCCTTGTCTCAGAATCAGGAGATGGTGATCGGTGACATACTGCATAGGAAGCTGCCTTCTCTTAGAATCAGGAGATGGTGATCGGTGTCATACTGCATATGAAGCAGCCTTGTGTCAGAATCAGGAGATGGTGATCAGTGACATACTGCATATGAAGCAGCCTTCTCTTAGAATCAGGAGATGGTGATCGGTGACATACTGCATATGAAGCAGCCTTCTTTCAGAATCAAGAGATGGTGATCGGTGACATACTGCATACAAAACGGCCTTCTCTCAGAATCAGGAGATGGTGATCGGTGACATACTGCATGTAAAGCAGCCTTGTCTCAGAATCAGGAGATGGTGATCAGTGACATACTGCATATGAAGCAGCCTTCTCCCAGAGTTAGGAGATGGTGATTAGTGACATACTGCATAGGAAGCAGCCTTTTCTCAGAATCAGGAGTCTGCTCTACATTTTACAATGCACTTCCAATGATTATTCATGTGAACCACATTTGTGTTCAGTTGTTAGAAAGAATGCATGGCTAATGGTTTGTTCTGCATTTGGTGTTTGTGTATAAACAAGAAAAAAATCACCATATTGGCGATTTCTAATTGAAAAGAGAACAAGTTGTTTGGTATGGTGGTGGGGGGGGGGCAGAGTCTGCATCCTTCTGTCAAAATTCCTGATCCCACATCTTCCACCCGGTGTCACAGAAAATAACACCCTATATAAACAGACACATTCCAGCAAACATCATTTAACACTCTGCTAAGGTTTTACACCAGAAATAAAACAGAATTCAGTGAGAACCTTGCTTAAAGTTAGGCAAGCTGCAAATCAAGTATATCTGAAATCCTTAGAAATATATTGATAAAAATAATTCTCTAATTCGGTTGATCTCTTTATAAATTTTTGAAAGTTATACACTGTTTGTTTATTTATTTTGCATTTACTTTCTAGATAGCTAGACTGGTCTTTGGACCTTTTTCAACCACAACTGGGTGCAAACTACTCAAAATTACATAAATGACACATAGTTCATTTCATAGAGCTTAGAAGTACATAACAGTCAAATTTTCATTTCATAGCAAAGAGTTTACAATGTTATGTACAAGTACAATTGTTTAAATTTTAACAAAGAATGCATGCGATTATTTACAAGTTACCCAATTCATTGCTATAATTAATCAGGATTCTTTAGGAGTACCTTCATAGTTGAGAAATTTTCACTGTGAGATAATGTAATCTGACATGCATTCAAAATATAGTTTGTGCAATGAATCAGTATTAGCATATGGTAGAACAATATCATATCATACTATGAATTCAGAGAAACAGAAAGGAATAAGTTGTTACTAGTGGAAATGGGGCTTAGGAATTAGGGAAATGTACGGCTTGTATGAAACAGAGTATGATGCAGATTAGCTGAGTGGAAAACCTTGGAAAAGGGCAAACTAGAGTGACAAAAAAGGAAGCTGTATATTCCCCGAGATATGTGTTTAGAAATTTTAATTAAGTTAATGGTGTGAGGAAATATGGAAGGAAAGTACCCAACCTGCTCTCTATCAACAAAGCATACACCTTTACACATTTCAGAAAGTTGTTTCATTTCTAGTAGGATCCTCTTCTGGTTTGCAGGAATAGTTTTACTGAAACTTCTTTCCTCAATTGTTAGATTCAATAAAGGCCTGATTAGTGTAGGGGCATTACTGTCTTGATTTCTGAGTGGATAGTCAGCGTATCTAATTTGCAGTGTGGATCTAAGGGAGGGGAAATATTGTTGCTGGAGGAGTTTGTAGGAAAAGACTGGAGAGATCAGATCTAGCTGGACTACTCAGGCAATTGGCTTTATGAAGGGAGATACAGTGGTGTTCATTATGAGGGGCTAGGCTGATGAATCACAACATTGTGCTGATAGTTGTATGAATTATGATAGTGATGTGAGCTATATGCATTGTAAGTATGGGTGATCCAATACGGATATTTTTAACCATGGATCTTCTGGCTTCAAGAGTGAGGTGGTTTGACATTGATTATGTGGCTTTAAGTTGGGAGACAGCTTTTTTGGCTACAGTCTCTGTGTGAATTTTTACGGACAGGGTAGATACCTGTGCTGTTGAACTGACTTCCTGTAATGTTTCCTGGTGCATCATTTATTTTAGGACAGCAGTGTTTGCAATATTATTTAGAGTGTTGAATGCCATGATGGCAGTTTAGCTGTCATTTATTGTTAGTAGCTTTTTCCACTAACCAATAGTTAAGTTACAGCAGTAAGAGCTGTAAATCCTGTGTTGTAGTACCAGACTTGCAAAGGATGATATCATCAGCATAGATGGTGGCAATGCTGTTTGGGATATGACTGCATTAATGCCACTAATGGAGACTGACACCTGAATAGGACCTAGTAACAATCATTGTGGAACTCCACTTATGAGGATGCAATGTTATCTGCTTTATACAGTTTTTACAAGTAGTTGGAAAAAACAGTGAATTACATTGGGAAAAAACACTGAATTACGTTGCTACCTTCCTTGAGCTGAGAAACAGCTGCTACACTTTTTTTTCCCATTATTTAAAAGATACTGTATAACATCCCTTTTTCTGAAAATTTTAACAAAACAGAAATTACAACTGAGAACATGTCTAATAACAAAATAAAATTAGAGATATGAATATTAAAAACTTAATATTCTAGAAACACGAGCTCCAGTGTGGATTGTTTTATGGAAACTTGAAGTCACTTAGAGATTTAAAGATTTTCTCCCGTGTGTTACTTATTTTGTTGCAACTCCAGAAAAATATGTTTGATATCAGCAAGTCCTTTTCAGATATTATAAAAGGAAACTATTGGAAGACCAAATGAAGCACATATGACTAGAGCAGTGAAACAATTATAATTATTCATAACTAATACATGTACAATTTTTGAAAAGAACCATATGTGTAGTTCCCAAAAACATTCCAGTCCAGTATTATGGCCTTATAACTCATACTGAAATATAAGAAATACCATGCACATTTGTTGGATGCATTCATGATGCCATTATAAATGTGTCGAGATTTTTTTGGTTATGTATTGAGATAACCACATATTAGAATGGTTAAAGTAATGTGGATAAGTAAGATATATTAAAATGAGTTTTAACATAAGCAATTCTGCAAAAGGCTGAGGGCCATTACATTGTCAAACTGCAATCCTCTTGACAACATAAGAGCCTCAAATAACCTAAAATAGCCATTCTCTAGGAATCCAGCTATTGTTTTTTTTTTTCTTTAAACTTTTAGAAGGTTGATGAGGAAACCATGACACTGGTAAGAGTAGGGTTGGAATTGCCGAGCACAAATTGGTACCTGACAAACTCCATGAACAGATTAAAGTTGTAAAGAATATTATTGTTATCATCAATAAGGATCAGTAATGGCTGAGACAGTAAAAGCTTCACTCTACATTTGCTGAGAGTGGATAAAGTCTAAGGATCTATCTTGTACAGCCTTACTGAGTGTCCAAATAGGAGTTACATTCTCCAGAAATTCAAGATAGCTGACTACTTTCTTTAATTTAGTAATCCACTAGCTACATAATAAAGGTCAGAATTAGGAACCTGTAACATTTCATTATCTGATTACCTAACAAATTCCAAATTATCAAATTTTCTAATAAAAAAAAAATCAGTCTAAAAAGATTGAATCACAAAATAAACTTAAACTATTTTATGGTGTGGGCAAGCCCACACCCCCTGCTAATTCTATATATACCAGCTCCAAGTTCACACAACTACAAGGAAAGAACAAATTGCCACTGTCGACTATACCATGATCATGAACATTTAACCAAATGAACTGGAACCCTTTCTTCTTTATGATGGGAGAGTTTCTTGTGGTTTAATTCATAACAGTTGCTATTCGAAATGAAATTAGCAAACAGCGTATTGATCTGCTTAAGCACTGAACATGAAGTGTTTTAAGTGCAATACTGATTATAAAAGAAAATACATGGGAAAACATTAGTTTTATAATAGTGTTCTAAGCCAGAAGACTGAAATGAGGTATAAACCGATATGTCTTCTTCTTGACAGACATATCAAAGTGTTTATGTTTATACTAACTCTCTTTACAGAAATAGTTCAACATTTTTTCCGTTCTTTATATAACTGAATTGTGCTGTAGTAGTGATGCATTTAGATGCCATCTAATGCAAGTGGAATGATTTGGATCAAAAGAAATGTGTAGGGGATCTGAGGAATGGTTTAAAAAGCTCCTTTATGCATATCAACTTGCTGCCTCTCTGATACAAGATGAGTAGAGATTAAAAATATATATTCTTGACAAAACTTTATGAACTTTAGAGAAAAGTGTGCGCTATTTATTTAATATGGAATTGGTCGAGCAAATCATATGCAATGATAATTTCCTTTAATAGTTTTGTCTCGGTGTTTTGAGAAACATTGCAATATTTGTATTTTAAACCCTGCCTTTCCTCAAAATGAGGGTTTAATTGCAGTCCCAAGTCATAAAAATTAAATGATTATGAAGATTCTCCACCGTCTCATTTAATTTATGTAAAAATGGCATTTTGGAGGGGCATGATACAAAGACTAAAGCAGCCACTAAGGATCTGTCCTAGTAGGAAGAATTACACTTGGCTATAACAAACCTGACTTCAACATCACTAAAGATTTTAGATATATATGTCTATTCAAAGACTTTCTAGTAATAATAACCTGCTGGGATTGATGCGGTTACCGGAAATGAAAATATGACTGATCCATCTGTAATTGGATTTCTGTATTTGATCAGCCAACATGTGAATCTTTTGAGTGCAAGTGATATCAATCCTTGCATTAAACTGCTGATTCGCAGAATGTTTATGATTATTTGGGACTAAGTAAATCAGCTTTCATTGAGTAAAACATATCTAACATGCAAGCAATTTAAACTGTAATGGGGACACTGTAGGTGTAAGTACAACAGAACCTCTAATTTTTAGTCTGTTTAGAGATTTAACCAATATGACAATTGTTTTTCTCCAACATAGTATAAACTAAATAAGGGAGCAGCTCTAATGCAAAGGCAGGTTAAGATACAATCTGCAAGCCACTTACTCTGTGGTGTGCACCTGTGCTTTAAAGGAAGGTATACTGTTAGAGTTCAAAACTATTGAAGTCAGAATCACACTACTGAATATGTGCTCAGGCTCACTCTGCTCTCCACCCTACCCCCATTCCCACCCACTCCCACTTCAATTAAAATTATACTGGACCATGCCCCACCCCTAGCTCCTCCTCCACCCACCTCTGCCCAATCAGAATCTTATTCACTATTGTATTACAAGCCCTGCATGCATTCCTATCTAATTCAAATTAATGCATCACTTAATAAATTTCTACATAACCAACCACTCCCATATAAACTCCAGTAACATCTTACTGTTACAAAATGCTACACCCTAACTGTAATAATCTTCTACCAATACTTACATTATTTAAGCTAACACTACTTACACATAGCACCTCCATAATCTTGTCACATATAAATCCAGTTTCAGTGTCACCCACCTACTCAAACCACCAAAATAGGCAGTCAAACAGCTTCTCCAATAGATCACCTACCCTCATCAACACAAACATACTCTTCTTTCTAAAGCAACAAATTCTTGACTTCTACCCAGAACCAATCCCGAAGACACATCTGGCCTTAGTCAGTAAACAAAACACTAGCTAACTACTACAAATACTCCACTCACCTGAACAACTTAAAAAAATCTGGGGACATTCACCCAAACCTTGGACACCTTGAAAACCCAACCTGACACATACACCATCCACAAAACACATGATACTAATCACCCTAAACATATACAGTATCTGTAATAAAATAACAGAATTCCACACATGGCTATCACAGTATTCCCCAGACTTAGTAGCTCTTAATGAAACTTGGTTTAAATTGCACAAAGACACAGAACTCCACCAACCTCGTGATAGCATACTAAGAAATGATAGACTCAACAAAAAAGCAGGTGGTATATCCTTAATCTATCCCAACACTTAGTCGTACCTTTCTCCAGACCTGTTCCTACATTTGGTAATGTTGAAATCCTCATAGCAATATCAAAATTAAACAATAATAAACAACTTGGTATTATAACAATATATAGTCCCCCAAGACAAAACATCCCTATTCTTGAATACTTTCTCTCATGGGTGTCCAAAAACATCTCTAATGAAACAGTAATCATTGAAGATGTCAATATCAACTAACTAAACATATCTACTGACTCATCAGCAAATAGTACCCAACTCCATGGCTTTACACAACTGATTTCCTCCCCTACTAGACTCCAAAATAACAACCTCAGCCCTAGACTGGATCCTTGTCTAGAATGCTCTCAAATACTCAAACACTAACATGCTTCCCAGTACTTTAAGTGGACATCTACCAGCTTATACTTATAGAACCAGCACCCAAAAGCCCAAAACCCACAACTACAAAACATCTAGAAACCTAACAAATTTCAATCAAAACCAGTTTAATAACAGGGCATCCTGAGGCAATGTAGCAACTGCCTCATGTACACTGACAACCCTCTCCTCTTACCTCCCAACACTTAGACTTGTGAGAGATGCACTTATATATCCAAACTGGAAGCCACGCACTCTCCAGCCAAGACTGGAATATCTGGTCAAGAGGAGAATGTCAACACTTGCACCACACCACATGGAACACACACCCCTTCAGGACACACACCAGCACTGCCTTCACATAAAAACACAAACCACACACCCACCTTTGTGGAGGCTCTCAATAAAAATCTACCCAAACAGCAGAGGCCTCCAAGGCAGAAATGCATTCGACCACCACAGCACAACACTAATCATGAGACACATAACTCTCCTAAACAGTGTGCCACTCAACCAAAGCCCCTAAGGCAAAACAGCATGCCCAACACACTAGTCATACGTGACTCGATAGTGAGACACACTGATGTCCCACTCACTAGGCTGAATAAGGAGAAAGTAACAAGTCAGCTGCCAGGATCCACCACATAATGCACGCACTCAGGTCCCTCAACAACAGGTACAAATATGACTTTGTCATTGTACATGTGGGTGTGAATGACCTGAGACATACCTCCCTGGACTACATGAAAAGAGACATGGAGGAGCTCTCGGATTATGTAGCCCAGGTGGGTATGACCATAGCTCTGAGCAGCATCCTACCATCACCCAGAATGATACCACAGTACAAGCAGAAAATGATTGATTTCAACAACTGGCTAAGTTTCTGATGTCATTCCAAGGGGATCCATTATCTGTCTGCCTGGGATGACATGATTGACAGACTCTGATGCTTTGCCAGTGATGACCTGCATCTGTCGCCCCTGGGCTTTTGGATACTGGCCAAGGCTATATTTTTATTTATTTTATTTATTTTACATTTGTTAACCGGGCTAGTCCAACTGGATACATGTCCATTTTCAGTGGAGGCCCGAGGAGAAAAGTACTAACTACTACTTAACAAGTTAAAGAAAAAAAATATACAGAATTATGCAACATTTGCTTTAAATTTCTTCCAGAATGTAAATACACAAGAGTACAATATGAGACTTAGCAGGTGAATAAGTTTAGATATTTTACTTAGTTACAGTATTACTGCATTATACTGAGAAGTAGAATTAGATTTCAGTAGTTCGAAATGAACCCAAAGGAGGAGAAGGAATATTAGAGCGGTAACTCATATAAAGTAATGGTAGTATTACATGCACATAGAAAGAAGGTAAAAGGAGAGTGAGAGGGATAAGTAGAGGAAATTAGTGGGAGTTAGAGTTTTAGTCGGGGTTAAAGCATGGACATAACCAGTGATTTTTAAGATAAATTCTAAGTTTTTGTTTGAACAAAGCAGGGGTAGGGACTGAAGTAAGTTCAATAGGAAGTTGATTCCAGTGTTTACCAATGGCGTTAGAGAAAAGGGAGTCACCAGCAAGGTTGTTGGATTTAGTTAAAGTTACTAGGAGTTTGCTAGAGAATTCAGGTTAGAGTAAGATTAGGTTGATAGAAAGCTCTTTGGACAAAGGAAAGTTGGGAAAGAAGCAGCATATTTTCTAATTCCAGCCAGTGAAGTATCTGAAGGTTCAGACAGTGGTGAGTTCTGAAAGGATTACCAGTTGCAAATCTAGCAATACTATTATATGTGTTAGTCAGTTTAGAGAGATTGTTTTTCTTCAGGTTAGTGTAAATTGGTGAGGCATAGAGAAGAGTTGAAATAAGGTGAGAGTGGGCAAGAGTAACTTTGGCTGTGGGGGTTAAGAATGTTTTAATTCTGTAGAGGGAGCCCAATTTTTTGTTTACAGTTTTAATGGTATTATTAATGTGACAATCATAGGTAAGGTTGTTATCAATCATGACACCTAGCAGTCTGGTAGTAGACCTACTAGTAGGTTTAAAGAGGAGCAGTTTAGTATTTTTAGCATTTAAAAGTAGAAGAACCATGCTTCTACTGTGTGGAATACATTTTGAGTAATAGTTTGAAGCTCTGGTATGGTTTTAGCTGAGCAAATAAGAGTGGAGTCATCAGCATATTGTATGCATGTAGCTTGGGGAATAGCTACTTGTAGGTCATTTATAAAAGGGAGAATAGGAGGGGAGCAAGAATAGAGCCTAGAGGTGGGAGAAGAGAGGAAAGTTTGTTATCCCAGAGGACTGCCTGTTTTGTTAGTGACCAATGGATAGCCATTGGTTCTAAAGCAAGAGATTCCAGGATTTTTATGAGTGGTTGACCATGTCAAAGGCTTTAGACAGATCGATAAAGAGTGCTGAAGATAGAATATTATTGTTGCGGTTTGTGTTTATAAAGTCAGTAAAGGAAAGGAGAGCAGTGGTAGTACTGTGAAAAGGCCTAAAGCCGTGTTGGCAGGGAGTAAGAATGTTATTTTTAGTTAAGTGATTCATTAGTTGGTAGTGAACACATTTTTCCATGATTTTGCTAGGGGAGACAGGATGGCTATAGGCCTGTAATTAGAGTATTCATTGGAGTTTCCTCCTTTATGTAAGGGTATAATGTGTGAGATTTTCCAGATGTCAGGTATGGTTCCTTCATTAATAGTTCTGTTGATAAGGATAGAAATGGGATAGGCTATTTCCTTAGCAGCTTTTGGAGGAATTCAGATGGAAGTTGGTCAGAAGGGTACATGGTTTAAGTTTTGGATGCATTTTGGATGAAGGTGGTGGGGATGGGTTGTATTATGAAAGTTGGTTGATTAGAAGATGCAAGATCAGGGATGCTAGAATTGTCAATGGGAAGGTTGGAGGCCAGTGAATTGATAGTATTAGTAAAGAAGGAGTTGAAAGCATTGGCAGTTTCATGGGAAGAATTCTTTCGGACCCAGAGGAGAGGAGTGGTAGTCTGTCCGGGGTGAAGAAGTCTATTCAAGGTTGACCAGAATTTTTGGGGATTATTGTGATTCGCTTGTTGGAGGTTACTATAGTAGTTTTGTCAGAAAGAATAGCTTTTTTGGTACTGTTTCTTAAGTGTCTGAAGGTCTGTTGATCTGAGGGAGATTTACTAGTTCTCCATTTTATCCAGGATTTGTTTCTGAGTAACATTTTTGTCTTGTTTCCTTAGATAGCCAGGGGCAGGTTTAGTTTTGACTCTGATATTTGGTGCATGATTGTCTAGGATTGATAAAAATGTGGTGTTAAAATATTGAACAGCTTCTTCTAGAGGAAGAGTTTCTAGAGGTTTCCAGTTACAGCCATTTAGTTCAGTGTTAAATAGGATAGGGTTAAAATATTTATTACTACGAGAAGTTCTGATGGTAGGGGCATTAATAGTGGTATTCTTCTTTCTTATGATATAGATTAAGTTGTGATCACTAATGTCATCCGGCAAAGTGCCGGTTTGATATTGTAGTTGTGGTTTATTGACAAGAATCCAATCTAGTATACTTTCTTTGTTGTTAGGTTTATTAATCCTAGTGGAGGTGTTTATTGTTTGTGTAAAGCCATGGAGATTAATATGAGAGAGTGGATTATTAGTATTAACTGAGGACCAATCAAGGTTGAAGTCTCCAAGTATTACAGTTTCTTGTGGGTAGGTGGATGAAGCCCAGCTAAGGATATTTTCTATTATTATGGAGTTATTTCCAGGAGGTAGATAGATACAGATAATATAGATGGCTTTATTTGGGTTCAGTTGTAGCTTTGATATAAGGAGTTCAGTCTTGGTGTTCTCAAGGGTACTAAGGATAAATTTAGTTCAGACTTAAATAGGAGTGCTACTCCCCACCTTTATGGTATTGCGGTCCAGTCTCAGAATGTTGTAACCTGGGGGAATGATTTCAGTATCTTTAGTGAGGGGTTTTAACCAGGTTTCAGTTAAACATAGGATGTCAAAAGAGTAATATTCAAGAAGAGAGTGGAGATGTTTGTTGTTAACACTTCTGATATTAAGGTGTCCTATGAGTAAGGTATTTGCATTAGAGGTTGGTAATGGAAGGGATGAGTTAGAAATGATAGGTGTGGCTTCAGAGGAAATAATAGAGGGTCCTGGGTTAGGATGTATATCACCATCTACGGGGTAGAGGGGTTGTATTTTGTGGGGTTTTACTGTAAATAACAGTAAATATTTTAGTTTCCTTAACATGAGATTATTTGATTTAATATGGGATAGTCTGTGATATTTGGCTAAGAGGTAGCAAGAGGTAGATGTAATGTTTGAATGTGTGAAATTTGAGGTTATTAAATCTGAGGCAGTTTGTTTGGAAGAAGTTTTAAAGTGATAATTATACTTTATTTCATAAGAGGTCAGGAGATAGGGTAGTGTGAGTACTAGAAAAGAAATAAACAGGGGTAATAGCTTAGCTGGATTTTGTTTTATTATAGAGGCCATGGATGGAGTTTTGTTAGTTTTAGAAGACATGTTGAGGAGGGATAAAGGAACTACCAGGCCCAAGATTGGGCTATGACTATAGCAGAAGTCAATGAAATGTGGAAGAAAGAGCTAGGTGTAGGAGGGAGGGAGATAAGAGGAAAGGGAGATATGGTAGTTACTAGTGGGAGGAGATTAACAATTGAGGTCAGAGGTTTGGATAGGTGTGTTTGCTTAGGGGTGTGGAAAGTGAGGTATAAGGGTAGGGTGGGGTGGGTGGTGGGAGGGGGGGGGAGGGAGCCGGAGCAGGGCAGAAACAGTTAGAGTAGAGAGTGAGCTAATCAGTTCAGCAGAGGAGCTGAAACACTACGTAGATAGGAAAGTAAGAATAGGAGCTTAGTGAGATAAATGATAGCTAGATATGCAGGTGGAAAGCATAGAAGGAACAAGGTAAGTATACTAAAAAATAAAGGTACAAGTACTATACAGGAAAAAAGTATGCTGAGGGAAAAGAAAGAGGGGTTAGAAAGACAGTATACAGTCAGGATTCAGTCGCTTAGTGTGAGTAGGAAGAAACAAAAGGAGATACAGCAGCCATAGTGTGCAAGATGGGAAAGGAAAGATTGAAAAGGATGAAGGAAAGCAGGGCAACCTAGAAATGTTGAGGGTAGCAGGAGCATGAGGGAGTATGACACCTGGCTAGAAATGAGTGGAATGGGAGAAAAGTTACTATTACAATGCTAGCATGCAGGGGAGAGTAAGCAACCTTAGGTGGTTCCACGTGGGTGCTGCTCACAATAGGATAGCTATAAATTACAGTATAAACAAAATGGACATACAGCAAAATCACTTTTCTGCTTAGAGAATAGGACCAGCAGATGAGAGGTAGTTAAGTCCTCCCTGTGCCCCACACAAAAGGCCTGTACTGTAGCTTCAAGGAGACCACTGAATACGCCAGCAGGAGGGGACAACGCAACTGAGGAGCACTAGGCTTCAATCAGCAAAATCACTTTTCTGCTTAGAGAATAGGACCAGCAGATGAGAGGTAGTTAAGGTGCTTCCTGGTACACAAAAGTGCGCACAAAAGGCCTGTACTGTAGCTTCAAGGAGACCACTGAATACGCCAGCAGGGAGGGACAACCCAAATGAGGAGCACTAGGCTTCAATGAGCAAAATCACTTTTCTGCTTAGAGAATAGGACCAGCAGATGAGAGGTAGTTAAGGTGCTTCCTGGGCCTGTACTGTAGCTTCAAGGAGACCACTGAATACGCCAGCAGGGAGGGACAACCCAAATGAGGAGCACTAGGCTTCAATGAGCAAAATCACTTTTCTGCTTAGAGAATAGGACCAGCAGATGAGAGGTAGTTAAGGTGCTTCCTGGTGCCCGACACAAAAGGCCTGTACTGTAGCTTCAAGGAGACCACTGAATACGCCAGCAGGGAGGGACAACCCAAATGAGGAGCACTAGGCTTCAATGAGCAAAATCACTTTTCTGCTTAGAGAATAGGACCAGCAGATGAGAGGTAGTTAAGGTGCTTCCTGGGCCTGTACTGTAGCTTCAAGGAGACCACTGAATACGCCAGCAGGAGGGGTCAACCCAAATGAGGAGCACTAGGCTGAAAGGTGCAAATATCACTTTTCTGCTTAGAGAATAGGACCAGCAGATGAGAGGTAGTTAAGGTGCTTCCTGGTGCCGACACAAAAGGCCTGTACTGTAGCTTCAAGGAGACCACTGAATACGTCAGCAGGGAGGGGACAACCCAAATGAGGAGCACTAGGCTTCAATGAGCAAAATCACTTTTCTGCTTAGAGAATAGGACCAGCAGATGAGACACAAAAGGCCTGTACTGTAGCTTCAAGGAGACCACTGAATACGCCAGCAGGGAGGGGACAACCCAAATGAGGAGCACTAGGCTTCAATGAGCAAAATCACTTTTCTGCTTAGAGAATAGGACCAGCAGATGAGAGGTAGTTAAGGTGCTTCCTGGGTGCCGACACAAAAGGCCTGTACTGTAGCTTCAAGGAGACCACTGAATACGTCAGCAGGGAGGGGACAACCCAAATGAGGAGCACTAGGCTTCAATGAGCAAAATCACTTTTCTGCTTAGAGAATAGGACCAGCAGATGAGAGGTAGTTAAGGTGCTTCCTGGGTGCCGACACAAAAGGCCTGTACTGTAGCTTCAAGGAGACCACTGAATACAACCCAAATGAGGAGCACTAGGCTTCAATGAGCAAAATCACTTTTCTGCTTAGAGAATAGGACCAGCAGATGAGAGGTAGTTAAGGTGCTGGCCTGTACTGTAGCTTCAAGGAGACCACTGAATACGTCAGCAGGGAGGGGACAACCCAAATGAGGAGCACTAGGCTTCAATGCGGCAGCACACCATGCGGTCGACCAGGGGGCTATAGTGCTTTTTTAGGCTGTGTTCCAAAGACCAAATTACCACCGTAAACAGCTACGAACAAATGAAATCTGAGGGTCATGCTGCTCTATGCTAGAAGTCTAAATCTCAAAATTAACTCACTCGAAGCACTCCTTAAAATGGAGAACATTGACATTTGTGCTGTAACAGAGACCTGGTTCAAAGCAGCAGAAAGTAGCCCTGTACTACCAGGCTATAACTCATTCCACACCTTTTGGCCCCAGAACTTAGACCGAAGCTCCAAAGGAGGTGGTGTTTCCATATTCATAAAGGATGTGCACACCTCCAGGCTGGTAGCCCAACATAATGCATCAGAGATACTTCAGGTGCTGCTAACAATGGGTAAGACAGTGATTCAGGTCACAGCCTGCTATAGATCTCCAACCATGTCCCAAGACTCACACTCCATGTTCCTAAGCACCCTGCAGAATATTAGGGTCCAACCTAACACTCTCATACTGGGTGACTTCAACTACCCCTCCATTAACTGGGAAAACTACTCATCTACCAATACTCTTGCCCAACGTTTCCTGGAATTCATTAATTCCAGTGCCCTGGTCCAGCTCGTTCTTACTCCCACTAGACATAGCGACATCCTTGACTTGGTCATTACCAACATGGGGTAACCATTGCTCTACACCAATGGTCAACTCCTCCCTGGTTAGTTCCGACCACAACTAATCACCTTGGAAATCCACATCCCTCCCACCCTACTTGCAAAAGTAACCACCATGAAAAACTTCTGCAAAGCTAACTTTGGGCTCCTAAAAACAGAGGTGGCTAACTTCATGGCACCCATGCAAATGGAGAATAGTTGCATGACTGCAGAATCATACAGCAATGCACAGTATGAACACGTACACAAATGCATGGATCTCGCCATACCCAATAAACCCAAGATGCTCTTCTCCAGAAAAAGGATGCCAATCTGGTGGTCCCATGCCATAAACAAACTCTACAACAGAAGGAAGAAACTGATGCGGAATAAAGTGAAGTCCCAAAACTGGAAAAACTCCCTTATCAGTCTCAACAAAAAGTTGAAATCCCTTATTAAATCCTCTAAAGCTAGCTATGAAAACAGAATTGCAGCAGATAGTAAAGACAACCACAAGGCCTGCTATAGTTATGTAAAGAATCTCCCCGGCAATACCCAGATTTGCTCTGAGCTACTGCAGAATGGTACCTCCAATACTGAGCCAATAGATATTGCCAATATACTGGCCGACAGATTCAGTGCCAACTTTACCCCTCTCCCCTGCAAAGGATCAATCACAATAACAGTAGATTGCTAGGCACCCAGTATTACTGCTGCACAGGTTAAAACAGCACTGTCCAAGGCCAAAAATACAGCTTCTATGGGACCTGATGATATCCCTGGCTGTGTTCTACATTAACTACAGAGTGAACTGGCAACTCACTTGTGTGCCCTGTTCAATCACAGCCTCACCTCAGGCTTTGTCCCTACTGAATGGTGCACTGCTGCAGTCATCTCTCTCCACAAAGGAAGAGTGACTACAGACCCTGGGAACTATTGTCCCATTAGCCTGACCTGTTTGATATGCAAAGCTATGGAACACATCATCATGGACTTATTAAACAAGGATATAGTGAATCTCCAAACTCTGGATCCCACACAGTTTGGTTTTGTGAAGGGTATATCATGCCTGCTCATCCTGGTTGACTTCTTTGAATCAGTCACCAGAGCTGTGGATAAAGGCAAGGTGGTTCATACAGCCTACCCTGATCTGGCCAAGGCCTTTGATACAATTCACCACTCAGGAATGATAGAAAAACTCACTAAGTTAGGCATCAACCTCTATATCACTAGATGGGTTGCAAACTGGCTCACAGATAGAACCCACAGTGTGAAAGTAGCTGACTCCAAGTCAGACTGCCAACCAGTCATGAGTGGAGTCCCACAGGGTTGGGTCCTTGGTCCTCTCCTGTTTGGTATCTACTTCTCTGAAGTCCAGGCCAACACGGAGGGACTCTGGCTGACAAAGTTCGCAGACGATTGCAAGTTGGGAGCTATTATTAACTCCCCAAGTGATGTTGACATCCTGCAGAATGGCCTCACTGAGACCATTGACTGGCGTCATAACAATGACCTTAAGCTCAATGGCAAAATATGTCATCCCCTTTGGGAAAAACTTAGTTCCCATGAATTACCACATTGATGGTAGTCCACTGAACACAGAAGGCATTATAACAGATCTCAGAACACAGGTTGGCACCAAATGAAAGCAGTAGCAGAGGTACAAACCAAAAGTAGTTACAGGCACCAGGAATCCACAAGCAAACTTCACCAATAAGATATTTATTAAAACCTGAGTGCTTTCACCAACAGGTATACAGACTTCTTCAGAGTAATACAAATCAGAACAAAGAGCTCATTTATAATCCTGCATACTTAATCACATGATATCACACACCCTCTACCTAATCAGCTGGTAACAAAATACTTTTTAAACAAACAGTAATTGTTATAAAATAGGTCGAAACAACCTTGAACCATATGGAATTCAATGCAAAAACTAATTAAATTAAAATAAAAATAAAAATCATAATTTAACTTCTTACACCTGATTTCAACCTTAAAATGCTACAGTAGAAGCTTGGTAATTCAGACCAGGAAATCTACAAGCATTAAGCCTAAGTTGCCCTGATAACTCTCTTGCTTCTAGTAGATCTTCCCATGGACCACCTCTGGGATTATTTACCAAACAATCTAAACCAAAAAACTTGAAAGAATGGTCTGGGTGACTTAAAATGTGTTTTGCAAGTGAATTATTCACATTATTTTTCTTGATACTAAGGGTATGTTCGTATATATGCTCCCTTAGCTTTCTTTTAGTTTTCCCTATATAGTAACAGAGGCATTTTTGACACATAGCTAGATATATGACACCAAAGCTGTTACAGTTACATGGAAAGGAACTTTTAATTAAGATTCCATTGACTGTTACTTTGTCAGCAACCAACATAAACCTACAGTGGGCACAGCTTCCAGAAATTGTGGTGCCTGTTTTTTTGTTAGAGTCTATTTTCCAAAGACGATCCCCATTTTCTAGAAGGCCTTTGATAGTTTTAGGCTTCTTATGTATGACTACAGGCTTGTTACCCAATTTGTCAATTACCCCATTAAATAAGGAGAGAACATCCCAGTTTTTGTTCAACATCCTTCTTATATCTGTGTCTTCAGCATAAAACTGAATCTTGTTTTTCCTGACAATATCCCTAATGCTGTGAACACAAGACTTAACCAAAGGAATGATAAGTCCATTTTTCCTTTCGGCCTCAATACTAGTTAATGCGGTTACTATGAATTTAACAGGGTAACCCCTATTTTCAAACATCCTGGCCAAAATTTCACATTCATTAAGGAAGGTTGTATCGTCTGAAATCAACCTTGCCAACCTTATAAACTGACCTCTCACTATACCTTTTTTTTGTTGATATGGATGGCAACTATAATAATGTAACAAACTGTTACAGTAAGTAGGCTTCCTATAAAGAGTGGTTTCCGTGGTTTTCTTCTAAGGATGAAAACATCCAAATAGTTGATGGAATTAACATTCAAACTATAAGTGAATTTTAAAAAGGATGTAGTCAAGTTAAGATAGTCAATAAATGGGGGAATGTCTTCATTCTTACCTTCCCAAAAGATAAAAATATCATCCAGGTACCTTATGTAGATTTTCTATGGGGGAACCTGGAATCTTTCAAACAGGAACTTTTTTTTCCCATTGTATTAAAACAATGTTAGCAATACGGGGGCACGAGGCCCATATCGCTACTCCCCCCCCCTTAGTTTGTTGAAAATATTTACCATCAATAAAAACAAAGCTATTTTCCAAGACTGCCTCCATTAAAATATTTAAAGTATATATTTCATTGTCGTCTAGTTTATTAGATTCAACCAAAAAGTCATTAAACCAGCTTAAACCCACATCATGAGGTATGACATTGTTTAGTTCTGTTAAATCAACTGTTAAAAAAAAAATATTTGATCAGAAAAAGGCACTTCCCTAATTTTCAATAGGAAGTCCCAAGAATCTTTACACAGATATTCAACCTCACTAACAATATTTTTAAGCCTGTAATCAATAAATTTAGATAGGGGGTGGATCTTGAAGCAACTAGCATTCACGATTGGTTTCATCGTTGGGCCCTAATATTTTTGTGCATCTTTGGTATTCCAAAGATGGAAGGGTCCAAAGGAAATTTAACCTATAAAAACTCATAAGCAATATAATCAGTCTGACCCCGGCCAAACAAATCTTTAATCAAACAGTCAATTTTTCTATAGGCTAAATGTATATAATTAAGAGATGTTTGTTCATAAAAATCACCATTGAATGGATAGCTGTACATACGATTTAGATAATCAACCTTGTCCATCACCACAACTCCACCCCCCTTATCAGGTTTCATTATTCTCACATTTTTGTCTTTTATCAAACTTTGCAACAAAATATTTTCTGTACTAGTTAAATTAAGGAAACAACTTTGCTTAGCTTCACTCAGAAGGGTCCTAAAATCTTGCTCCACCAGTTTTTCAAATAACAACAAAGGCAATGATAAAACTGGGTTAAACACACTGCACCTTCACATAACATCATAACATTCATTAGTACTGTGATGATCAAAAATTAACTTGAAACTGAGCTTTCTAACAAAAAGCTTTAAGTCAGTTAACAATTGTTCAATTTTTGCAGTATTAGTAGGCACAAACAAAAAAGCTTTACAAAGTAAATCAGCCTGCTCTGTCCTATAACTGTTGCTAGTAAAACTGTACAAATAGAAGTCACCTTGCGTATTGTGCTCTGTCTTGGGGAATTCATTCCCGTCAAGATGGTAAATGTCCAAAATAGTAGGGCTTAATGTCTCTTCTGCTTGTTAAAAGTCCCGTTGGTCCTCCTCTGCCTGCCATTGTTCGTCTGTTGCGGTATCCAAACTCGACCTTCTGGCTGCTGATGGTTCTTGTTCTGTATTCTCTCGGAATGTCTTACGCCCCCATTTTTTGGATGGGTGTGGTCATCATCCTCTTGGTTGCTAACTTGGTGCGATTCATCATGCGAGCCATCCTCATGAATGTCCTTGTTGCTACTCAACATAGGTGGTTTAGGGTAGCAATCCCTTTAGAATAAGCTTCCTTGTCATGTTTAGTATTATTAAACTTCCTTTTTTCAATATTCAAGACCTCCTTGTTGACCTCTATAAAAATTCTTTTATAGCCATCAATGTGCTGTTCAAAAAGAAGGTCCCCCTTTATTAAAATCATTTAACTTGTTGGCCACAACAATAAGCACATCAACTTCGCTCTGATTTTTTTAATAAGCAACTCCATAAGTTCAAGTCCGAACTTATTGAAAAGTGTAAGTAAGTCCAAATAAATGGGAGATTCGTTGACTAATCCTTGGGAACAAGTTTCAGTTTTACACATTCCCTAATGTAGGTGTTCTCTAATTGTAGTTTGTGACATCTAAATAAAGTATTCTGAAACTTGTCCATGCATTGTTGCAAACTCAACCTTTCATTATAGTCACTTTCATTGAGGGAAAAATGGAAGGAGCCATTGAGCCAACTGTCAAAATTATGTTTGTTGGTAATGTCACTTCCAGGATTACAACATTATTGGGTCTAGCACAGTCGTTCAAACACAATGTACCACAGTGAAATGTCTTGCTGCCTAGGTGCCTCAACCCCAAAATAAATTACTTTTCACAGCAGTTAACCAACCATAAAAACAACCCAAAACACTTTCTGGAAAACGATCACTTCCCTTTTAATCCCTGGGTCCATATAAAACCCCTCCCCAAACCCAGACAAGACTCCAGCTGAAATAGCCATCCTGTTCAATACTCATTTCATTGACAGTATAGCTTCATTAGTCTAAGACTTCAACTCTAGCACTAATTTCAACAATATTAAAAATTCACCCTCTCCCCCACAAACAACCAATAAAGTAAATAACACCTCAACTACCCACTACCAAGATCCCATAATACCTCCATTCTCTTTACAACCACAATTCCTACTACATCAATTCATAAATTCCTCCTTAAGCCTTGCTCATCCTCCTCTGACAATCTGCCATCAGAGAACTTATATCTTGCCACTAATTTTATCACTTACCCAGTTAGCATACTTATAAATTCATCCATTTCAGAATTATATGTCCCTGCTCTGTGGAAAACTCAATCATAACCCCTCTACACAGAGGAGGTAAATCTAATGAGGTTACAAATCATAGACCCATCCTTTCTCCTTGATCCAAACTGCTTGAAAGCTGCATACATATACAACTGCTAAACCACCTTAACCATAACGATCCCCCTCAATCCCACCCAGCATGGCTTTAGGCCTGGTCACAGTACAATAGCAGCTCTCACCTCTTTCGCAGATATAGTCAATGAAGCTAGGGGGACTCCAACTCACACACCTGTATTACTACTAGATTTGTCAAAGGCATTTGACACAGTCTCACATAACAAATTACTTCAGGGACTATCAGCACTAGGCTGTACATCACCCTCCAAGCAATGGTTTAGCAGCTACTTGTCCAATAGACAGCAATGCATAAAGTAGCAAGACTGCCTATCTCAATACCAAACTAGCAAAACCAGTGTCCCACAGGGGTCCACTCTAGGATCCCTCCTCTTCAATATATTCATAAACAATCTACAGATGGCCTGCCATCACAGCACACTAATCCAATACACTGACGATTCCACAGTCATATCCTCCTCTAGCAATATGGCCGACCTGCTGCAAAAAACACAGACAGCATTCACTGCAGTAGAATCATGGCTAACCAATGCACAATTATTGCTAAAACCTAACAAAACTAAGCTTTACTTTTTTCTAGCAAAACTAGCACATCTAATTTCAAAATCTACTCCAGTTACAAAACTGAAATTGAAATTGTAACAAGTGCAAAACTATTGGGTATCACCATAGACAACAAACTCACATTTGATCAACACATACGAAATGCCATTAAAAAAACTCATGTCAAGCTAGGAACATTATATAGACATAAGAACTATATGAACCCAGACCCCCAAAAAGTACTAGCTAATACCTGCCTGATCCCTTCTTTACTCTACAGTGCTCTTATTTTTAAATGTACACATCTCTCTCAAAAACAAACTCCAGTCCTGTTATTATAAAATTGCTAAATTTCGCACCGACTTACCATACCACCCTCACCACTGTTATGCACTAAAGGAATTCAACTGGCTAGAATTCCCCCACGATTCTTTACATTTCTCAATTGTACAAAAACTAATTTATTATCCTGACAAATGTCTAACCCTAAAATCTACCCTACAAGCTTGTATTCCCACCAGAAACCTCCAATCTGGCAATAGACAACTTATGCATGTACACAGACCCAACAAAAGAGCCAGAGAGAGTCTCTACTTCTATGCCATAGCTAAACTTCGGAACAACTTACCAGATATCATCAGTATAGAAAACTGCAAAAAATTCAAACAGACTAAAAAACTACCTCTACAATTCCTGGACCTACCCATGCCCAACAACTAGTACCTAACTTCTCCACCTTCATATGGTCTTCTCTTTCCTCTCTCCACTCTTATTCACCATCCCTCTAAGACCCTACCAAACTAAATCTGTTCTCTGCTCATCCCATTAAACCCTCAGACTATAGTACAGCAGCCCTCAAATAGAAATTAACTGCATTCCTCTAATGGAAATAGCTGAATCCCTCTTTTATTTCTCTGTGTAACATATCTCAATTAAACCCTGATAACTATTCTTCCATTAACTAATGCTATAACCACTATTAATTATTTGATGTGCTCTTTGAATTTATCACCTCTCCTAAAAAAAATGATATCAGTGTTTGTAAAAATATCCTAATGTGTGCATCCTACAACTGTGTATAATCATAGGATTTGTATAATATTTGATTATGTCTAACTAATTTCTGTACTGTTGTTGTAACTGCTGGAGCTTTTCTCCCCGGGCCTCCACTGAAAATGGGTTTCTGACCCTTTTCAGACTTTCCCGGTCACCAAACATCAATCAATCAACCAATCAATAAATAAATAAATATACAAGACAGAACAAAAACATAACTCTAATAGTCATATTCCTGGACCTCCAACCTAATCTAGGTAATTCTACAGAACCAAGAATTTAATATAAAATAAGACTAACTCACCCACACAGAGCCCAAATATGCAAAATTCTTTTTTTCATCCCAGCAGCACATCAACGCACAATCTCCAGTATGGTTTTACTGCTATCTGTATTCCTTTTGAAAGGCTGATTAATATGATTGTTTACCTACATCAAATGAAGACTTTAGTAAGAAACCATGAGAGGTAACTGTAAAAGCTGGAGACCTACTGTGGAGTTATTGAAATAATCTAGTGCAACAGAAAGCAAGATTGGACTGGATCCCTGGTACACGTTAATATAGCAGACACTAACATGTTACAAAGGTAATGTGAAATGGTGTCATACTCATCGGTTTTTAGTATTTATTATAGAAGTCAAATATTATGCATCAAAGGAAAAATATGAATGAGCAGTCATCTTTATAAATTTTAACACAATGTGTAGACCATGTTATTGTTCCATTAGTCCTTAGTCTAATGCCTAAAAATAGAATTCTTTAGTATTGAATGTGCAACTTAATGTGCCATGAAACTAGCCAGATAAAACAGAAATATATATAAAAATAAAATTTGGCAAATGGCTTCATGAACTCATCTTCTCAGTTCCTCGCCTTTTACCTGAGATTTAACATGCGGTTAGATTTGAGATAACATATAAACCAAAGCAGCAAAAACATATCAACTGGACATATTTCACCCTTGTCCAAAAAAACTGTGTGGATTCTACAGAGGTCTATAATACAATGCCTTTGCATGTATGGCCTTTCCACTGGAATGTGTATATTGTAGGAATCAAATTTGGAATTTGTCCCTTTTCTGTAGCAGTTTTTCAACAACAGGAACTAATCTTTGACATTCTCTGTTTAGGTCTAGAGAAGGATGGTAATTCTTTTAATGCTATTACTGTTTCAGTTAACTAATGTTTGGGCTTAACATCTTGAAACACACATGAACCTTTAACCGACTAAGTAGTTGTGCATATAATGACTGATGGGGTCTTCTCAGGGAGCATGGTTTCTCAGATACACAGTGGGCTTGTTCATCGCTGTCTATTTTTAATCGCCACACTCTCTCTCTTCAACCTTCCCTTCCAGTCTCCCAGCTGAGCTGTTTGTTTGGCCTCAAGGTAGGAGAAGACCTAAAGCAAGAGCACTGCAGTCCATTCCTTCCACGGTGAGGTCAGAGTCCATAAGTCCATTCATTACCTGACTGGGGTGAAAGTCAATAGGCCCATTAAATCCAGTCCTTTATGTCAGAGGTGAGAATCACATGTCAGGAGAAGGCTGTCATATGTGGCAACAGGTTCTAACCCCCACATCCTGCCCCTACCCTGTAGCAGCTATGATTGCCACAATCCTTCTTTTCATGCTGTAATGCATGCATGCATGTCACACACAAACACATACACATGTCCCATCCCCCAGAAAACATGCAGTGCAATCATATCTCAGCCTATAGACTCCTGTTGTGGTCAAGGACTGATGAGCATGTTACGGCCACTTACTGATATATCTTCAAGGTGGTCTCATTTTCCGATACCACTAATTAAATGTGCTACCCGGTGTGCAGTTAGGGCCTTAATCACTTTGTGCCACAGAGCCAAATTTTCAATGATTTATGTTGGACTGAAGGGTGTTGGGCCAGCTGTACAGAGACATAAATCTTGGATATTGCATACCAGTTTATCTGAATCAATATCTTCTGAAATTCCTCTTTTTAGATGTTGTTTCTATGTGAATGCACTGCTAAGTTGACCACCACATATTTGATGTCCTTAGAATTAACTTGCAGATTATAGTCAGTTTATGATTAACATTGTTTTTGTTTTTAAAATAAGAAACATCTTTATTAAATTATCACATATGACGTAGGTAATCATGCATTTATATGAATGAAAACAAACCATATTGACATAATTTTAGCTGCAAATATTATACATCATAAACCATATTGACATAATTTTAGTTTCAGACATTATACATCACTTATAATCTATCCAGTCATTGTCATTCAAACATTACATAGTTCATTCACATCCTGCCTTCTTTTAAACCTTTTTTCTCCTGTGCACATACCCATTGTTTTCTATATAATTTGCTCCTACCCTTTTCTAAAGATTCCAGTTCCACTTGTTTTACCTCTGTTACTATATTCACTACTTCCAGTAAAGTTGGTTTAGATGTTGATGTCCATTTTCTAGTAACTGTTTTTTTGGCAGCCATCATAATTAGACTCAGCAAGGCCTTACTATGTCTAGGCAATTCCAATTATGCATCATAGCTCAAAAAAATCATTTCCTTAGTTACACCAGTTTGCTCACCCTGTATCTCTAATGGGGCAGTCTGCAGGGAATCTTTAAAGTCTGCCAGCTCAATACACTCCCAGAAAATATGTTCCCAAATATCGCTTTCATACCAACATTTGCCATCTACTTCAGAAAAAATTCTTTGGTGTCTACTAGGGGCATAAAAATACCCATCTAAACACTTCCAAGCAAAAATCCTAAATCTTCTAGATTTTTTTGCATATTTGGGAGACATGCATATATTCCCATTTGTTTCTTTGTGAATTGCTTATCCAATCTCTCTTCCCAATCCTTTCTAACCTCCTCTGATTGATTCTTATGGATATCATGCAATATTTTTATGCTGTACAAATTGTTCCTTTTGTAACAGCAGCTCCTGTTCTAGATTCTACTAAAAACTCTGCTAGTGCTGGTCTTTCACTTAGGATCCCCTATTTCTTTCTCTTTGCCTATACAGTGATATCAATCCTTGATAGGGAAGGCAATCTCTATCTAGCCTGCAGTCCAAATAAATTCCTGCCCTCTTCCCATTCTATTACCTTTCCCGCTTTAATTATTTGCTCCCAATACGTTCTTTTGCCAGTTTTCTCCAATAACTTCCAGTCACCTCTTGCCTATTGTCTGTATCTCTAATTGCAGTCATACCTATCAGCAGAATCTCCTTTCTCCAGTCTTGTATTAGCTTAGTTCTTAGAATACCTTCTGCTACTTTATGAATATAATATTCTGTATGGTTATGGTTATTCCCCTTAAGGATCTGCATCCAAAATCTGCATCCAAAATCCTAGTCTTTACTTCTTTCATTGTTATCTCTTTCCACTTTGAATTATAGGTTTCTGCTTGCACTATGTATAGAGGCCTTAATTGTGTAGCTCTTTAGTACCCTTTACATTGGGTTATCCCAAACCACCGTGTTCAATTGGAAGAATCTGCTTATCTCACTTGACTCTTGCTGTCCCCTCCCAGATAAAATCTTCAGCTCTGTATTAACTGCAATCCGCAACTTCTCCTCTGGTAAGTATGCCTGACCTGTATATAAAACTAAAGGGGCTAAAAACATTTTAACTGTTTCTATCTTGCTAGCCAAATCCATATAACAGAGCTTCCAATTTATCAGTTTTTGTATTACCTTCTGTTTAGTCCCTTCCCATATATCGTTACCTGCCACACCAGAATCCTTTTTAATCCACACTCCTAAGTACTTCATGTTATCATGTCCCCATAAATATGGATATTGTTGAACTATTTTTTGTGTGTTGGGGGGGCATAATTTACAGCTAATATGATTAGCATTGTTGCTCCCAAATTTGATATGCAAGATTCAACCTCTGACAGCCTTTACTTTCTTACTCTTGCTGTAATCTCTTGTAAACCTAATGCATGTATTTTTGCCAAGTTTCTTCTTTCTTGGCCTCCTCTCAAAAGGGGCCTCTCAGCCAGTCAGACTATCTTGGTAAACAAATATTAATAAAATAAATAATCATACTTACATTAGCAGACCAGAGTTCCGCTGTGGTGACCCCTTACTGAGAAAAGCCGAAAAGACAAACAACTTACATGCATCTTTTAGGCTTCTTATTCATCTAACTTTTGATTGCACATCTTGGTTATAGTTATAGAACATCAAAGACCAGTTTACTTAGCTGAATAACAAACAAACCAATAAGCAATAAATACCAAATTCCAGTTCTATTAACAATTTAAATTCCATCTCCCTTTCACATTTACAGCAATCATGGGGAGAAATTTATATGGCTTTTGTTGATATTCATACTTAATATGGCAGCGCAGTGGTGCAGCAGTTAACACACAGCAAGAGGTTCTCCGGTTCAATTCTTGGCTGGGGTACCTTCTGTGTGGAGTCTGCATGTCCTCCCTGTAGTTGCATAGATTTCCTCTAGGTACTCCGGTTTCCTCCCACATTCCAAAAAACATGCATCAGGAACATTTCTTCCCAGGCCTCCGTTGAAAATAATCACTGTTCTAAATCAGACTTTCCCGGTCAACAAATATTAACTAAATAAATACAGCATATTTTACCCTAGACAGTGGACTCTGTGAAAAGGAAGAAACTATAGCATGAAACAAATACAATCCTTTGAATATGCACATTATCTCAGATATGCATAAACATGCACACAGACATAGACTCCTGCATATATTTGCTTATTCTGCAACTACTTTTCCATCCATGATCCATCCTGTTTTCTGTTTTGAGTGGGCATAAATTAGCTCTGCTTTCAGTTTCTGTTGTTCTAGGAGCATAAGCTGTGATATGCATTCCAGCTGAATATATTTTAAAGTGATACTTTAAAAAAACATATATGAAGTCAGATTCTTCAAAGAGTATTCCCGCTCAGTCTGGCAGTTCACAATCAAGTCATTCATTTAGTATTCTGGTACACTGTCTGACAGCAGGCACAGTATGGATCCTATGAGGTCAAATCTCACATTATATGAAAAAGATGCTGTCTGTATTTATTTTCATTTCACTTGTGAGACTCATTCACCTTTATGTCATCTAAGTATAGAAAAGGCCTGGCTAGTAGATAAATGTTAGGTGTGCATACCATAGCATAGTACACTGAGATAGTTCAGAGTAAGCAAAATTCCTACCAACTGTCCAGATTTTCACACAATATCCAGATTTTTGCCTCATAATTTTGGTCTCTTCCTAATAAAATTTGTGGCTTTCTGGCAAATCAGTGAGGACTGAAGTCACTAAATAATGACGTACATTTAAGTTTCAGACAATATCTTTCAGAAAATGCATGCTACTGTTAATCCTGTTATTCCAGCAAAATTCAAAATCTGTCCCTATTTTTGGGCCTTTGGACCCCCATTATTTTAGCCCTTGCTCAGATATCTTCCACTAAGAGTGTGTGAGTTATGGTAAACAAGTTTGACTTCTTTTGCACTGCCCTACTTAATATTGTTTATGCAGGACTATCACTGCCTTGGGACTTCTGATTTAATAAGATAACTAGTTTTGCGGTGGAAAAAATGACTGCAGTTGGCCGTACCATTTTCTATATTAGTGTATCTGATATGTTGTTAGTTACACTGCTCAACAGTTTTATACAACAGAAAAATACTTCTGGTCTCATTTGTCACATTTTTTGTTGTTTATTATACAAGCATAAGGCCATGTAATATTTATGTGTTTTATGTCTGAATGGGAGAGAGAAAAACAGACCAGAGTGTTAAAAGTGAAAGGGAAGTATTGTGTATTTACTTAAAAAAATATGTATATATATATATATATATATATATATATATATATATATATATATATATATATATATGCTGGCACTCAAAATGTCGAGTTCCAACATGCAGGAAAAAAGACACAGAAAATCCAGAAGAGCAAACCTTGAACATTGCTCTTGTCCTTTAAACTTTTTACAGGGGTGCCCCCATACCCTGGGAAGTTATATATACCAACTCCAAGTTGGTCATACCTCAGAAAAAAAGGGAATATGGCTATCTCAGGCTTAGTATATACAAGTCAATTTTTTTGGCCATTCAATAGTCTCTGTGTTTCAGGTCCTCACATTTCAAATGGTTACCTATATATGCAGATTGTGTGTGTGTGTGTGTGTGTGTGTGTGTGTGTGTGTGTGTGTGTGTGTGTGTGTGTGTGTGTGTGTGTGTGTGTGTGTGTGCACGCGCGTTACATATACACACATGCACATATTTAGAGAAGTATTCTATAGCAACAGAAACAACTGTAATCACTTACTGCTTGATCAAGAAACATGGCCAAAGCCAGGAATAATGAAAAAGAAATATTTAAAACCAGGGGCAATTTTTAAACATCATTCTTATTCAGTTAGAAAATGAATTAACTCCATCCATCCACAACCCTTTTTCTCATATTTGCTCATGAAATCGTGTGTCAGTTTAACAGTAACAATCATCTAGAGCCACTGTTTACACTACTTGGTTTTTAGCTCTGCCACAGTTGTTTCTCTATGCCCACCCCCCCACCCCCCACACACACACACAATTTTGGATAGTTTAGAGTTTCCTACTGCATGTCCTTGAAATGTGTGAGGAAAAGGGAACACCTGGAGAAAATCCAAGTAAACACAGGGAGAATATACAGATGACATACAGAAGACACCCCAGCTGAGAATTGGATGAGAGAAAATGTAGTTGTACAGTGACAACACTACCTGTTGTACCACAGTGCCACCCATTGAACTGAAGAACCTCTTGCTGTGAATTGACAACTGTGCCTGCTGTGCCACCAATTGAACCGAAGAACCTCTTGCTGAGAGGTGAAAACAGTGCCTGCTGTGCCACCCATTGAACTGAAGAATCTCTTGCTGTGAAGTGACAACAGTACATGCTGTCCCACTGTGCCACCCATTGAACTGAAGAACCTCTTGCTGTGAGGTGACATTACCTGCTTTGCCACTGTACCACCCATTGAACTGAAGAACCTCTTGCTGTGAGGTAACAACAGTGCCTGCTGTGCCACTGTGCCACCCATTGAACTGAAGAACCTCTTGCTGTGAGGTGACATTACCTGCTGTGCCACTATGCCACCCACTGAACTGAAGAACCGCTTGCTGTGAGCTTTTACCTACTGTGCCACCCATTGAACTGAAGAAAATCTTGCTGTGAGGTGACATTACCTGCTGTGGCACTGTGCCACCCATTGAACTGAAGAACCTCTTGCTGTGAGGTGACATTACCTGCTTTGCCACTGTGCTACCCATTGAACTGAAAAAACTCTTGCTGTGATGTGACAGTGCCTGCTGTGCCACTGTGCCACCCACTGAACTGAAGAACCTCTTGCTGTGAGGTGACAACAGTGCCTGCTGTGCCACTGTGCCACCCACTGAACTGAAGAACCTCTTGCTGTGAGGTGACAACAGTGCCTGCTGTGCCACTGTGCCAGTCATTGAACTGAAGAACCTCTTGCTGTGAGGTGACATTACCTGCTGTGCCACTGTGCCACCCATTGAACTGAAGAACCTCTTGCTGTGAGGTGACAACAGTGCCTCCTGTACCACTGTACCACCCATTGAACTGAACCTCTTGCTGTGAGGTTACAACAGTACCTGCTGTGCCACTGTGCCACCCATTGAACTGAAGAACCTCTTGCTGTGAGATGACATTACCTGCTGTGCCACTGTGCCACCCATTGAACTGAAGAATCTCTTGATGTGAGGTGACAACAGTGCTTGCTGTGCCACTGTGCCACCCATTGAAATGAAGAACCTCTTGCTGTGAGGTGACATTACCTGCTGTGCCACTGTGCCACCCATTGAACTGAAGAACTTCTTGCTGTGAGGTGACATTACCTGCTTTGCCACTGTGCTACCCATTGAACTGAAAAACCTCTTGCTGTGAGGTGACAACAATACCTGCTGTGCCACCCTCTGAACTGAGGAACCTTTTGCTGAGGTGACATTACCTGATATGCACTACACTAATTCACAATTTCTTAAAAACAAGTGGCCTTAAATTCTAATCCATATATGCAACCATCTACAACACCTTTTCCCATTTTTGCACGTAGGTTTGCGGTGTCACTTCAGCACTGCTGGGTGGTTAATATTTCAGGAATGTGAAACTAAAAACAGAAAAATGTCACTGTTGGGAATGGATAAGAGCACATTCCATACAAATTGCTAAAAACAAATGATTTAATGAAAAAAAAAATTAGTGGCTTTGTCAACACAGATAGTTACCAAAGAAACTTCATGACAACAAAAGGACAAAACACATGAAAATGACCTTAATCAACAGTTCAAAATGCATCATGTGATTAATTATCAAGACATTAAAGAGACTATAATATGTTGTTGAATTTAAATAAATAACCAAAGAAAAAATATTTTGAGTGAAATAAACCAGTATAAAACAATATGCCTCAGAATATTAATCATTTAAAGATCTTAACTTTAACGCACTATAAATGCTGACTAACTTATTTAATCCTGGAATATTTGTGGCATTCAAAAGTACTTTTTCATCTTAACTCTAGCTGCTCCAACATTGCCTCATAATCATCCCCTCTATAAGGAAACACGCACATACTATCCACAACAATCACCATCTCTCTCTCTCTGTGTATGTATATATATATATATATATATATATATATATATATATATATATATATATATATATATATATATGTAAGTATATATATATATATATATATATATATATATATATATATATATATATATATATATATATATATATATATACACACACACACACACACACACACACACACACACACACACACACACACACACACACACACATATATATATATATATATATATATATATATATATATACATACATTGGACGATCAAATATATACATAGGAAGATTGAACGCACAAAACTGTCAATCTACAATGTGTCGGCTCCTAAACATTGAATGATGCATCTATCGACCCAGAATGGATTGCAAAACAAACATCACAAATGTTTTTTGCAGGAGGTCAAGCACCTTGAACTCCCACACCCTCTACTAATTATATATACCAACTCTGAGACTGTACTACAATGGAGAAGGGCATATTCCCTGATCTCCACTGTACCATGATCTCATGGTGGAAAAGCTGCTAAATGTTTTATCAGTTGTACCAGTCTATTTAATTACATGGGAAAGTTTTACTTAAAATATCTCTGGCATGGACTCTTCCAGTGACATATTGACACAATAGTGGAGTTACCAGTACTGAATGCATTTGACCAAGGGTGGTACTTGGAAGAAACAAAAGAAACCCCAAAGTAAAGAAAATGGGGCAGAAGCACATTCCACCAATATCATGGGAGCAGCGGTTAATGAAAGTGTGAACATACAGGATGGCACATTTCATCAATTACCAGGGAAACTGAAGGATGTTGACATTAGGCTGAATTTATATTCTGCTTAAGCAGATAAGAAGTTTGTGCAGGTAATATAGCATCAATTGGATATGATAATGAAGTTGAAGGACTCCCACAAGCAGAACAGCTTAATAACAGACAGTGGAATTCATACTGAGCAGATGGAAGAAAATATAATAGATCTAGAGCTGAGGGTTTGTAGGAAAAATACATTTAATTGCGATACCTGAAAAGGAAAAGGCACATGACTTCTTTCATTCAAAAGTTACGCAGTGATTGGACCACTTTTCACCTTGATTTTGCATGCCTGTTGATCATCAGTTTAATCGACCAAATTGTGTCAGTTAAGCAGATGTCAACCAAAGTACTGTTCGACAAAGATACAGGGACCCATTCAGATATATATATATATATATATATATATATATATATATATATATATATATATATACATATATATTCCCTATTGAGGAAATAAAGACAGAAAGAGCCTCTGGACTGTATTCACTTGATTTTTCAATAAATACTAGGTGCCCAAGACAGGTTATTGTGTGTCTTGCAATGTATGACCTGAAAGAATGTATTCTTTCAGTTCATTGGAAACCTGCAAGAAAAGGCTATCTGGAGATGCCAGAATCTATATCAAGCAAGATTTCAGTACTAAAATGAGGAGGAAAGGGTCCAGGTTTATACTAGCAATGTAGGCATGCCAAACAAGATTACAGTTCAAAATAATTTTCCTAATTTATATTAAGATTTTCTTTCCCACGTGTAATAAAACATTTGCCAATGTAAAGAAGTGTTAGTGACATTAAACAGCAATGATTTCCAAAGGGATATGACCATGTATGATATTGAAAGGATCTTGCCAGTGCCCTTTCCATTATATAAACAGAAGTTTAGACATTTAAACAAAAGTTTATACAAAGGGAGAAATCAATGGGCATGGTGAAATATAAACAACTGGAATAGCTATACCAATGATGAATTTTAATAAGCTGTGTATTTTTAATAGAAATTGCTAGGTCTAATGTGACAGTTTAATGATGAGAAACTTTAGGCTTTCAACTTGGATGGACACAAGGGCCGGGGAGAGGAGCAAGTATTCAACTCAGTCTCCCCTGGGGCTGGGCTTAAATCTCAGATATTGCATTTCTTCTGAAACATGCCATGGGCAATTCCCATTATAAGGAGCTCTCCTTAACTCCTGCTGTAGGTGGAGGTTGCAAAACTTTGGAAGTAATCCTTAACTGAGAACTGTTCAGTAAGGACATGTTGTAAATTTGTTGTTTATATCTTGATTCATTGAGTTCTTTTTAACTTTTATAGTTATGAAAACCTAGTTTTCATTATTATTTAATAAAAATATAAACGATTGAGCTAGTTTGATTCAAGTCAAAGTGTGTGCAGATATATGTATATACACAATCTTTTATAAGGGCCTACACTTGCGTATAATACAGGTAAGGCATGAATTAATAATGATTACTCGCTACTGCGGCACATGCTGGATGACAAACACAGCTCTGAATAACACATGGAGGAAGGATGATTAAACATCTATCCTGGAAAGTTAATGAGTTCAATAACCAAGTAAAAAAGAGGAAATGGTTTGAGGTACATAAGGAAGTTCTCTCCCCAGATAGAGACAGCATGAGAAACTGACAAGTTTCAGGTTTCAGTTTGTAGAAGCTATTGATTGTAAGCAACCCAGAAAGAGACGGGTGGCATTATTGAATACTAGGTCTTTAAGCTGAGATACTTGAGCAGACATCATACAGGGATACAATGTATGTTCCACTGAAGTTGTGTTTAGAAACTATTTACACTGGTGAATCTCTATTGTCCACCAGAGTGTACTATAGAAGAAGTTAAGGCGATATGTAAAGAGATAAGAGGATGGCAGGAAGTGGTATTTTATGGGCAAGTGATTTCAACACAGTTACAGATTTCAGTGATGTGCAAAACAGCCTCAGAAATGATAGGTTATTGAAAAATATTGATCAATAACAGAAGTACTTGGTGTGTATGATAATGGTCAGTCCTCATTCATGTACTATGTGATAGTACACAGCACTTATTGTATAATAGAAATATTTGATGGGCTGTTGGGAGGCATTACCAATTGCTTTGTTGGATGACAGCTCCTTAACCCCTTTATTGAAAATTATTTTTTAGGATGGTACAGGAACATTGGAGGTTCTCCATTAATTACATGCAACTCAAATAACTTTAAAACATGATGGACAACCATAATAGAAGGCAGAGTAAACTTATAAGTACAGGGGAAGAAGAACAATAGTTACAGTAGGAAAAGGTTAAGGGTTATACTATAAGGAAAAGAGAAAATGAAGCTCTAGCGCTAACTGAATGGTAGAATGTAGCAATAACTCACGCCTGGGTGTGGGTAATGCGGGATTTACCCACGGTTGGCGTGGTTTGGTCCCGAGGGTGAAACAAATACAACCGTGGGTAAATCCCGCATTACCCACACCCAGAAGTGGGTTATTGCTATTATACTATGACATTATTTAAGAAAAGAAATAATTACTTTTCTTAAATAATGGCATTGTATAATGCCTCTTTGCTGCCCTTCCGCAGCTGCCTGGTATCCGCGGCAGTTCTGATGTACTGCGCATGCCTACGCAGTACATCAGAGCTGTGGCCAAAAGCAATGGAGAAAGCAAGATCTCCATTGCTTTTTACTGTTTCGCTATGTTAAATGGGTTTAACATAGTGAGACAGCTTTAAAATAAGCAACGGAGATGTCCGTTTTATTTTAAAGCTGTCTCGCTATGTTAAACCCATTTAACATAGAAACAGTAAAAGCAACGGAGATCTTGCTTTTTAAACCTGTCTCGCTATGTTAAATGGGTTTAACATAGCGACAGCTTTAAAATAAGCAACTGAGATCTCCATTGCTTATTTTAAAGCTGTGTCGCTATGTTAAACCCATTTAACATAGCAAGACAGGTTTAAAAAAAAGCAACGGAGAAAGCAAGATCTCCGTTGCTTTTTACACACCGTGTCGCTATGTTAAAGGAGTTTAACATAGCGAGATAGCTTTAAAAAAAGCAACGGAGATCTCCGTTGCTTTTTTTAAACCTGTGTCGCTATGTTAAACTATTTTAACATAGCGAGACAGTGTTTTAAAAGAGACTTATACTAATGGAAAAAGTCCGGGCGACCGGACCTTTTTCCATTAGTATAAGTCAATTTACAACGTGCATTATGGCCAATCAGCGTGCACGTTTTGGAATATCAATGGGGGGTCATGGTATAATTGGCTTTAATTACAGCAGGATGCTCAAGCTGGGAGGAGGCCATAGGGCTGGAGGAAGTCTTAATGAGAGCACAGCAAGAAAATTATTTAATTCTGGAAAATGAGACGGTTCACAGCAAAAACAATTCAGCAGAATTTTTATGTAATTCAACCCAACCTCAAAAGCACCTAGCAATGAGACTGAGAAAGGCAAAAATGAAGAGGTGGGTGTAAGGGACCAACCACACAGGTATGGTGGAGAAAATCCAAATGTAATTTTAAATGGATTCTCTGAATATTATCGAGGCTTTTATAAGGAAGAAAAGGGAGGTACTGGAAGAAATCCTTAAGGAGGAGGAGTTCTAAAAGCTGACTCCCACTAACCAAAAGGATTAATAAGTCCTATAACTTTTAAAGAACTAGTGACTCAAATTAAAAAAAAAAACAGGCCAATTAGAAATGGCTGGAGCTGAATGGGATCCTGTTTTCTGTTGCTTTGATATTATATGCAAAGGGCTGTGGGGAGAGATAGAGATATAAAATATAAACCTGCATGTGAAAATAACAATTCTTTAGAGCAAACAATAAGTTACAAACTGCATGCAAATGCAAACTGGATTCAGCCTCTACAGCACTGAAAATGACCCAGATAGTTCCAAGTTTGATTATTTAGCCTCCTTGATGCAGGAATGCTGGAAGAGCAGGCCAAGCAGAACAGGAACGAGTGACAGGCACCAGGAGGGATGGCAGTTCAGACAATGGCAAGACTAATTCCTAAGACTGGCTGTGACAGCAAGTGGCACAAGTGTTAGATCTGCACCACCAGGAAACACACATGCTGCAATTGGTGAGTATGTGCATATGTGGAAACATGCATAACATTGACTCTGATTTAATTACTGCATGTTCAAGGCTGTCACTGTGACAGATTAGGTAAACAGAAAAAAATCTCTACCACCACCCCACCTGGAAATTAAACACTTACATGCATGAGGTTGACAAGTGGCCTTGGGACAATTAGGGTCCATCTTTAAATGTGGGAGTGGTTTAAGTCTACCTGACTTCAAACTTTATTATGATATTATCAATTCTAACAAGATAGTAACAATATCTGATCATGCTCCCAATTCATCTACCTGGTCTCCTTCATGGGTAAAATTATACTATAACTATATCAAAACATTCAGCTTTAACCCCAAAGCTCTCCCCTTTCTGAATACAGAAAAACTAAAAAACCTCAAATTACTATCAACCATTAAGTATAAAATAACTATTCTTCAGAAGATTTTCCAATCTCTAAAACTGTCCATTGCTTTTAATACCCTGCAACCAATCCACCTCAACCCCAACCTTAGACTGAATAACAAAATGATCAGCCTGGATAAATACCCCCTTATCAGAGAGTTAACTATAGCAGCTATATCTCTTTCTTCTCAGAAATAATTCACTATCCGAAAGAAGACTACACATGTCTCTACCCAAAAGTTATACAATCATCTTGAGACAAATCCTTGAATTCTGTCGTAATACCTTGGAAAATACCTCTCTAAATTTAAATGACATTAAAGCCTGCAAATCCATATGGAACCTCCTCTTATCAAAAAAGAAAATGATTTCTAATTCATACAAACTTATTCTTTCTATCCGAATACAAAATGATCAAATGTTTTCAAACTACTGGAAAGACCAAGATCCCTCCATTGCCTCTAACCCAAATCTCCCATGATATTCAACTCTCCTTGAAACTTAGTCCCCTTAAAAAAAAACTTAAGTATACCCAACTTATGTTCATAAACAATGCATACCTCACCCTCACCATGCTTTCTAAAATCCATCCCTCCTCTTCCCTCTGTCCCCATTATACCAATCACAATGCTGACCTGCTACATATTTTTTGGAGCTGCAAATGCTCTTGTAGACTCTGGTGCTCCCTTAGGGTACAATTGGAAAAAAAGGATATGAAAAAAATGACTTTGTCCTGGAAATTCGCAATATTACATATTCCCTCTACAGGATTATCCAGACTTCATACTCGTATTTTAATAACACTCTTTTCCCTTCACCCTTAACTGGAAGGATGGATCTCTACTCACTTGGGATGGATTTAAACAACTTGCTACTAAACATGTATTTGCCCACAAATACCTGAAATACACCCAAAGACTTAGTACACACTTTACTGAATATTGGGATACTTTATTTGATATCATTCTAGCTTAATCTCTGTTAACTTATCTATTTTGTTGGACATAAGGCGTAATCTGTAAATAGTTATTTGTTGTATATAAGTCTATATTACTTTCTGTGTTTAGGTTGTGCATTGCCTGTTACCATTTTGTATTGCAGTATTAAAAATTGTTAATAAAAAGATTTAAAAAAATGTGGGAGGCCTTGGTATGGGGAAGCAAATTAAGTTCCTTGTATGGCTGGGGTGCGGGCTTTACTGACACAAGCACAGACTGTAGAAGGCTCAAAGAGAAGAACAGGGACCATATTTTCTTTGTTTTGCCTGATAATAACACCTCTAACTGGCTCTCATAAGAACTTAAGACGTATGGGTGGATGGCTTCACTGACTGTATGCTGAAGGGGCAAAAAGATTAAAAAACTGAGTTCTTCAGCAGGTGAGACAATACTAAAATGCAGTATGGGAAATTGTATGCATTGTTACCCACAGAAACAATATCAGTTTTTTTTTTTTTTTAGAGTGGGGAACCAATCAGTGTATGGTAAAGTTTGTGTCGCACAATATTCATCTTAGTTCAACAACTCATCTTAGTGAAAAAGGGAAAAATAGGAAAAGTATATCACAGGCATTAAAGGTTCCTATTCTTGGAAAAAATACTTAAGAAAGCTAGAAAAATGGAAAAAATAGGAAAAGTATATCATAGGCATTAAAGGTTGCTACTCTTGGAAAAACTACTTAAGAAAGCTAGAAAAAAGGAAAAATAGGAAAAGTATATCACAGGCATTAAAGGTTCCTACTCTTGGAAAAACTACTTAAGAAAGCTAGAAAAAGGGAAAAATAGGAAAAGTATATCACAGGCATTAAAGGTTCCTACTCTTGGAAAAACTACTTAAGAAAGCTAGAATTTCATCATCATTTATTCCCATTCCAGCATAAACAAAAAGGATTATTTTTTATTTGAGACCCCTTTTTTAAGGAAAACAATCTTCGACAATCAATGCCTCTTCTTCCCCCACCCCAAGGACTACCTGGCTTGCTCACTGAACTAGGGGCACATTTGTAAAAGAGCTGGTAGAGCATTAAAACTACTTTCAATGGGAAAGGACAAGAGATTGAGGTGCCTTGACCTTGGGCCATCCATTTCTGATTGCATGTCCTACCTTTTTTCCAGTAGGACTAATGTGCAATGACACCTGCACACACCCATGACCACACATGCCCATAATGCATTGACATTTACCTTCCTGTCTGCATTCACACACACACTGGGGGACACTAGTGCTGCTCTCCAGCCTGCACCAAAAAGCATCACTGTGCCACAAAAACCCAATATCCACCATAAGATAGGCAAGCTAGTCATCAGCCACTCAAGCCTACCTCCCCTGCCCAGCTCTTCAGCCTTCCTGGTCAGTAGTCGATCGATACCTGGTTACCAGCATCAGAAGCAGGTGCGGTTTCCCTGTACCAACAGGCTGGTTTGCATTATGTCTTTGCTTTGTTATTTAAAATTCCAACTTATGTAATTACATGTTACAAAAGGAGATGTCATAGTAAGCAGAAGGCAGTGGTGACGACATTAATGAGGTTACTCTGTCAAGGACTGGAATGATCACGGGGGGGCATATAGTATTGTCTGCTGCTTGCATAGTCCATAGTTTGATTTCCTCAGACTTCCTTTGTCTATTGTTGTGACTCTGAGCAAGTCGCTTAACAAGCCAGTGCTCCTGAGTGACCTGTGAAAGACACATTTGTACCTATCAGCATTGCAGCCTTCACAAATGTAAAAAAAAATAATAAAATAAAACAATGCTGGAGAACAATTAGAATGATAACAATAATCTTTAGAGAGATATTAGTGCTCTATGTGACAATCAAATCATAAAAAGTAGAAACAATGGTGGTTTGCTTTTATTCTTATCAGTTGCATGACAAATAGTTGCATTTTCTGTAAATTCAGTAACATTCATGTGAAGATACCATTTAACCTGCCGGTAGTTTTTGGTACCGAAGTCCCCTAAAATATTTGCTGAACTGAGTTCCTGTTTCGTTTTTTTTTTTTTCCTAACACTGCTCTAAAGCAGAGAGAGAGAGAGAGACTGGGCACACATGCACTAGTCACGCATTCTGACCAACATAACTCCTCTGACCTAATTTTAGACCTAGTAATGTAAAAATATTTCAGAATTCAAAAGAATACTTTTAAAAGCTGAAGTACTCATCCAACATGCTTCTAACAAGGTTTTGCCTACTAAATCAATTAAAGCTTGGTTTGAATGCTAAAGAGACCATTTCTAATATTTTTCATTCTCTCTCTTTCTTGTGTGTGTGTGTGTGTGTGTGTGTGTGTGTGTGTGTGTGTGTGTGTGTGTGTGTGTGTGTGGTGATCAAACAACAAAGGAATATTTCACATATTCTTAAAGGAATTCCTGAATACTTTATCTTTTTATTCTTGAAACAGCAGGAAAGAGGTCATAATCTGTGTTCACCTATGAGTTCCTAATATTTTAACTCACTAAATTTAACTCATTGGGAATGCAAAAATCTTTTTTTTTAAGAAATGTTTTGTATGGGGGGAGCCCCTAGAAGTATATAAATATATACATGTCTATAAGACAACCCCTCTCATCTCCTTAACTTACATATACCAGCTTTACTGTTACACAGATACAGAAAAAGTGGAAAAAACCACACACAGCACCATCACCAATGGTGCACACTTAGAAACTGTACCAACAGTGATTTTCTATGGTAAACAGAAAGAGATGCTGGGAAGCTCATAATTTGCACTTCCAGGGGTACCATGAGCAATATCTTTTTTGTGTACTAACATCAGAATTTAATATAAAACATTAGTGCTTGAAGAAAACAGTGCAGGTTACCACTGACAAAAACTTAGGGCCTACTTAATTCCTGTAGAAGATGAAAAAAAGATAATTCATAAAACTTTACTGACAGTTTAGAGAAGACATAATTCCTATAAAGGTTTTTATTATACTGTCAAATTAACGCTCCTTTAAAAATTATTATATTCTGTTCCATTATAAGATAGTTATACATATTTTCAGTGATTTAGTAATTGAGAATCACTTGGGAATTCTCTTTCCCGACCTATTGTACCTACTGATCAAAGTTTTGCACCCTGTAATTTAAGTTTCATTCCTTCTGGCTACTTTTTGTCATCAAAGTCCTTGCCCCATCCCATGGTTGGCAAATACGGGCTACTGTTTCCAATGCAGTTCCAGACTCCTGATCACAAAAGCTCCATATCGCTCCCTAAAATTAATTGAAAGCTGCCTGCCTCGAGTCTACATCACTTCATCGAACACTTAATTGAGTGAATCACTACTCATCGAACACTATTCACCGAAAGTTCAATTAAGCGAATGATTGTTTTAGCGAAAAATTTCCTAGGGAAAGTATGTGGTTGGCCATCATTGGGGATTTGCCCTTTTCTCCACTGTGGTGCATCTCAGAGTTGGTATATATAGTTGAGGGGTGTGGGGGACAAAGCCCTCCACAGTGGGGGGGGGGGGAGAAGCAAAGCCCCTCATTTTGCCGGGTTTTAAATTTTGTTGTATTTGTTCCAGTCGTATCTGGCCTACTATTTTTTTTTTCTCTAGTAAATGTTTGGCTGGAACAGTCATTCACTTAACTGAGTTTTCATTGATTTGAGTTGATGATTAGTGATTCGCTCAATTAAGCTTTCCCCGAAGTAATATAGACCCTGCCTGTCAGTAATGTGCTTATGAAGAGTTCTATGTTTCTTTCTAAAAACAGCATTCCTGTAGTCATTTTCTTTCTGTCCTACATAATAGAAAAGAAAATAGCAATGGTTATTCAATTTTCTATCAACAGAGAGTACGTGTCTTTGGTAGCAGCCAGCCTTTTACAACCACACTCATAATAAATGGGTTTACTATCAAAATTTGGAATGGTAGTTGTACGACTGCCACTTAATCTGCGGTGGTGGTGCTGCAGTAGCATTGTCGCCTCACAGTAAGTCACTGACCGGTTCGACTCTCAGCTAGAGCGTCTTCTGCATGGAAACACGTGTGAATGGGTGTTCCTTCGTTGAAGGTTGTGCATTAGGGCTGGCACCTCAGCACGTAAAAATCAACTGCCAATCATTAGCGGACCGGCGTTCCGCTGTGGCGACCCCTAACCGGGAAAAGCCGAAAGACAACAACAAGTTGTACGACTGCCACTTGGTCAAAATCATGGTGCTCAAGGTTCGCAATACTTAACTGCAATATTACAAACCATAATAACGAATGTAGAGCTTCATTCATTATTATGAGTTTGACATTGTGAATGTAGATTGTGGTACAGTGGGGAGTGGGGAATTTCCCATTTTCCTCCCTGTAGTATGATCTCAGAGTTGGTATATTTAAGTTGTAGGAGGTGTGCAAGCACAGCCTTCCCCACATGGGGGTGATGGGGGGACTTGCCCCCATGCAAAATGTACATACTAATGCAGACTTTCGATTCCGAATGTTCAGTGTTGTGAATGGGACCATCGCAGTTATCCGTTACGATATTTTGAACTGATTGGTGAGTGCATTTTCAAGGTTTTGGTTTGTCATTGTGAATAAACAGACTACTGGTGTTCGAATTTTGATAGCAAACCTAATGAATGTGGTATGCCAGGAAGAGATGTTTCAGTTTAAAAAAACAACCAAAATTCATTCTCAAGCATATATTTGCTGCTTTTTAAATATTCATTAGATATACGTAGAAGTACAACAAATCGAGGAAATGAGACCAGAAACCAAATGTATGCTGGGGATAAAAGCGCTTAACTTAGTCAACATTTGATTAATAAAGTTGGTTTCTGGTCTCATTTCCTCGATCTGTTGCATTTCTACATATCTTCTTTCAGTGGTTTGGTTCTCAAGTTGGCTGCTTACTAGATAAGATGTTGTCCATGGATCATGAACAAAATGAAACAAAAGATGTTTACTATGTTATTTATCTTTTTGTTATGTATGTTGTGATCCCTCTGTCTGCTTACGTCAGGTGCCAATATAAATAATAATATAATGAGAAAGATGTGGGGATAAGGTACCAAGCCTTGAGACATGCCTTTCTTAAGATAAACTTTAGGTGGGTGGCTATGGCTGGAAATAATTAAAATGTTCTGCTACTAAGGTAGTTTTCAGCCATGAATAGCCATTGTCAGAGAAACCACAGCCACTTAGCTTTAGTATCAATGTATTTTGGAGAACATTAAGAAGATAGCAACTATAAGAAAGCCTTGCTCCATACTTGACGTTACTTCTTCTCTATGTGTGTAGATGATAGAAATGCTGCCATATTTGGGGTAAAAGCCACATTGCTGAAAATGTGTTGTAGATTTCAATATATTATAACATTTGTAAAGAATTTGTCCAAGGATTTTAGCTAGGGGACAGATGTTAACAACAGGGTAAAAGTCATTAAGATAGGAGGGGTTAATGGTCTTTGTAAAAGGGACTATGAAAGTGTTTAAAGCTGTAAGGAACTGAGCTATTAGATAGTGAGAGGTTGAAAGTCCAGGTCAATCACTTGCTAAGGTAATCTGAGGCATACTGCAATTATGGCTGCCCCTAAAAATTAGAGACAATTGAAAATTAGCAGGAAACTTAAAATAGCTTTGAGAAGCAGACCTGAGAAAGAACTAAACAAAATAGAATGGTTTGTATTTATTCTGCCATTGAATATCTTGATAAAGCTAGAAAACAGTGATTCAGCCATGTCAGGAATGAAAAGTTTCTCTGTACTTGGCACTGATACTGATTAAGGTTTTGGTAAATTAAGATTGATAAGGAAATTCCGGGTGGTGTACATTTAATTCACTTATGAAAAGGAACAAATTTCATAGTTTCACTTGACATTTAACTACTCCTTTAAGTCATTCTGAGAGCTGTTGCACAAATAATTAATTACGATTGGTTTTGGAGAATTGTTTGCAGTTATTTTTGGACTTGTGAATTCTGGGCTCACCATTACTGCCCACCCTGGTGTTTTTTAAAAATAATTAATGACTAAGGGGCCTGAAGGTCTTTTCGATATTATGGTTGTGATATTGGTATGCCAAAAGGCACTAGAAAGGACTAAATAAGTTACTGAAAAATCTGAGACACTATAACCATAGGCTGAAAAATACTTACTTTTAAATTAAGGATTCAAACCAGAGAAATATTAGCCATATTTCAAATGCAACAGAACTGATACTGGAAGAAAAGAAATTCAGAGCTGTAATGCAAATGCCTCCACCAAAGGATAAACACATTTGGCTTGCAAAGTTTGAGTATGACAGAAATAACTGTATCACTGATGAAATTATTAAAATAAGATGTGAAATGGTATTGAAATACAGAGCAAGAAAATAGTTATGATTTGTTTAAACAATTAGTAACATAGACACCATACTGAAAAATTGTTATGTATCATTTTTCTTTTCTGTATTTTTTTCTTGCTCCCATGTCTGCCAGTTATCTAACCTGGAGTAGCAATAATAGAAATAATGATTCAGATAGCTACATGTTAAAACTATAATGAGAATATAAAAAAAGAAGTCTTTGTAATAAGACAAAGGTGTTAACAGTATGACTTTTAAGTGTGTTATGTTAAAAAAGTGCCTTGCTTTTTAAGATTTTTTCTTTTATTTTAACTGTATACTGCATCTTGATTGCCATCATCCAAGCAGCCATGCGGAGATATTGTGTGCCCTGACCCCCACCTTTTGCATTTTTGTCCTGTGATTATATATAGTCTTATGACCACAAGCTCACTGAAAGCAACCACATGGACACAGCTTGGGTGAGACAAGTACATTTACTCAGCCTACATACTAGACAGACTGCCTCTCTCCTCCCAGGATGGATAAACCAGTACTGGACAATCACTGTCAACCTCTTTCATTAACTTTTCTAACACCCCATTTGCTAGTCAATTTCAGACATCTGTGTCCCAGTCAATACTTTATTCAACTTAGCTCACACTGAATTATTTAAATGTAAATGTGCTATTCACTCTGCAAGCACAAACCTGATTGGAAATGGGGTAGCAATTTTGCCATAAATTTCATCTTTCAAAATGTCTACATTTATATCTGCTACATCATGCAAAGGACATCTATCTCAAAAGAGTAAGCGGAAATAATTTGTTTCTTTATCACGCTAACACCTTTACCTTTATTGATACTCCTAGATGTATATCATACAGTCAAGTCTAAAAATAAAGCTGATGAAGTTTGTAGCATAAAAATGTGTTGCGCCTCAATTTTTTAATGCTAAATGATACACTGGTATGGTTGGTGTCGGAATGGAATGTGCAGTGTTTTCTCTCATGTTCCTTTGAAAGAATGTGAATCGTATAACCATTATGTGTTTGTATAATGTAGTTGCATCTTTTTCTATTGATTGTTATGAATCCATATAATATTGAATGGACAAATATAATTTGTTAAATTGTAAAAAAATAAAAAGGTAGACTTTGAATAAAAATTATATTTGCAAAAAGAACGAATAAGGTAGTTGTCTCATGTACTTTCCTGAGCTCTGTTGTTACTCATTAGACCTCATCAGAGGGTATAGAAGACCAGTGAGGCAAACAATCTAATGTAGTCATGAAAGGCTTTTCTTGATACACTTGGCAAAAATCAGCAATATCTTACAAAATGAGCTCCTCAATTATTAATAATTCTGCATCCAAAGGAAAGACGAGGAAAGGAAAAAATTAAAATTCACTTGAGTTGTTTGCTGCATGAACTTTGCACTCTGTATGAGCTCACTCTGAACCATATGTTGCCATATGATGATACTGATGGGAACAGACTGGCACAGGACCAATGTCCCTTCATCCATCCATTGATACGAAGATACCACATCTGTCATGATTCAGTCATTAAACATCTCTGGTGCATATGATCGCAGGACTAAAGTGTAAGGCACTTTAATCATGGAAATCTGCTACTGATCATTACTAAAACCCTATGGAAATGAAGAAACTAGTAATGATGATCTGTGTTTTCCCATAGCTTACCCCATTAATCTTTAACTATCACTAAATCAAAACACAATAAACAAATATAAAATGGATCACATTTTGAATTCATCAGAGTAAACATTATATTACCTTTTTAACTAATTAACAGATTTGAATCCCTGAAGAAAATGTATTACTGAGGTAAAATAAGATGTTCTTTTCCTCCTGCTAGGTGGTTCAAAAGTAAACAAACTTTTAGCAAAAGTAGTTTGGTATCACCCTTGCAATCCTTCTTGCTAGTCCTGCTGTCTGAGTTGTAGGGCCATGAAACTGTTTATGAATGGAAACAACTTGGCTGCAGAATTCATGGCAAGAATACCCCATCCTAGACTTATTGACCAAAGCCTCCATCTCTGTATTCAGTCTCCTACAGGCTGCTGAGAAGGGATCTTTGCCTGGCTTACATGGCTTCCTTAGACCCAGCTCTGATGGATCTGTTGCACATGTGCAAAACAAACAGCACCAAAAACACTAAATACAGGTTATTTGAACTTTACTTGTGACATAAACAGAACATGCTGATAAGACAGTTGTGTGTCCCAAAGGATTCCAACACTATGGATTGGACTCTTCATCCATGTAAAACAGAGTTCATCCCTGACTCTATTCATACAAACAATTGACAATTGGATGGGAAATCATTAATTTACCCCCAGTCTTGCCCCATGTCCCTTATGAACAGAGGACATCAATAATAAAAGTATTATCCTAACACCCACTACAAATCCTTAGTTACCTCCCTGCTAACATGTCTCCCACTCCAGTATAGATGCCCATGATATTCAGAACCCAATGGTTTGGGATGCATGGCTAGGCTTATAATGACCCTAATGGCTGCTAGCCTAGTAACAATCTATGAATATATGATATCTACATCACCCTGGCCACTGATAGGTTTCAGCATGAATTTATGCTGCTTCACCTTATGAAGCTGATGAACCTTTCATTATGGCCTGGAATTACAGTTTGCATTTACTTTATCCTTTTTTGCCTACTTCTAATACTTTCAGTTAGAGGTCTGCTTTACTCTGCTTGTCTTGCAGCACTAAAGTTGGGAATGATAGGTGTCACACTCCATGTCATAATTGTTATCTCAGACTGGGTAAGAAAGGGAGCAGTAGCAACCATGGGGGACATAATAACAAATTACACAAAATATAAATGTCTGCCTAATGAAGCCAAAGCAGTGTTGTAGGTGTTCCATGGCCGTGTAAGCAAGTCATCCATGAAGAGAAATCTGTTGAACAAAAAAATGTTCACCTTTTACCCCCCCTAGGAAATCCACCTGCTTGGTTTCTGGATAAACAAGACTTGAACCAGGTACCCATTGATAAAACAGCACACAAAATGTTCCTGTTAATCTGAATTCCAAAACATTGGCACATAGAATGCTGCAAATTAATGGACTTGAAATATGAAAGCGCTACATTATTGTTACAAACTATGTGAAAATTGCAAAACAAAATATGGTGCAGTTTGTGTGAGCACATACCCAGTACTTCTGTTTAAATTTTGTGAGGCTATTTTTCATGATTGATGTCAGCTACTTGCTTTCTGTGCTGACAGTTTGTTGATATTCTCTTGTGCTAACTAGCAGTCCTTATGTATTCACTGGTATTGCACACTTTGAGGATTCTGATTAGCATATTTTCCCAAAGCATGTGTTTTAAACCAAAAGGGATAATTCAGACACTTTCAGCTTGGATTTAATACACTAAATGTGATATAAAGCAGACATATCTGACAGCTTATGCTACATAATAAGCATTGCTCAAATAAATGCTTGCTTTCAAGCCAAACAAAGTTTAAACCTGAGGAGCATCCAACATTCTGCAGCATGCCTTCTAGCAAGGAAGTTATTATGCATCTTTATAGAGTTAATATGTGGCAGCTGAAGTTGTATAGAGCAGTAGAAAAATAAAATTCTATGACAGTTAAGGCATTTTGTAACCTAACAATTTTTGTATACTACTATATATCGCTTTGCATTAGGCTTGGCTGGGTTTAGTAGGTACAGATGTGTAAAATGAAGAATTAGAGACTGCCAAATAACAACAAAGTTTGACAAACTCAACAGTTGAAAATCTGGTATATCTGCTTCAATAGGCTATTCATGGAAGCATATTACTGCAATAGAAAATACTCACGTCTAACTTGACGTTTATTCAAAGAAGCATTTTCTGACATTCTTGTTGAGTAATTATATTTGTACCCAAACATCCTGTTACAAATGATTCTGCATTATACTTTAAAGTGTCATATTTTCCTACCTCTATCCTTGCTGAATAGCCAACGGAGAGTCTATTTTTGTAGCAATGTAGATCATGTTTTCTTGGAAAATTGAACAGCACAGAGGGAGTGTTACATTCTTCATCATGTCAGTGATGGAGTGCTGAAACAAAGTATCATTCCATAAGCATTCTTCCACACTGTTACGAAAGTCCTTTATAACACTTTTTACATGTCCAATCAGCATTCCAAGATTGAGTAATAAAATACTAGTGTATATCAGCCTCACACAGTGTAACTCAACAGTATTTTTACTAATCTAAATGCACCACCCAGTCTTACTATGTTATTTATTTATTTATTTATGTTTTGATAACCAACCTGGATCTCTGAGGAATACAGACCATCTCCAGTGGAAGCCAATGAGAAAAGTGTTGCAAAAATTAAGAACACAGAGACCAGTTATTTATAGCAAGAAATATTAGCAGGCAATCTTCAGAGAAATGGGATTGAAAGACAAAGAAAAGTGCAGTCAATCAACAAATAATAGTATAGTTAGTTCGGCTGACTGGGTTGGTCCCACAGTTGCATGTAATAAAGTTTAGTCAGTATACAGACTAACAGGAACCAGCATATGGTAATATTACAGTTTTACAAAATAACAACCCAACATTCAGTAATATTTTAAATAAGATTACAGAATAGATCATGGCCTTCAGTAATACCATAAGCTTACCGAAGAAAACTACCCACTATACAGTAAGACTGTAATTAAGTTTACAAAATAACTAACTAGAATGCTGTAAAACTTTATGCTTACAAACTTTCAAAACCCATTAAACTGTACTGCTGCAAGCAGGCAGAACAACAATATAAAGGACTCAGTAGTGCTCTATACAGTAAAGTAATATCAAGTGCAACGTATGCAGCATGAGGTCCTACGACCATTTACACTAAATAAAGTAAACACAAGTTATATGCATTGAGCCTTAGAGAGGTTTTGGAATAATAATTCACAAGGTGCATTAATTTTATGCAAAGTAATATCGACTGAAATGTTAAAGAAGAGGTCCTTGGAATATCCATAGTCACAGGGAAGTAAAGAAACAGCAGACTCCAGTAGATAAGACAAGGTGAGCATGCCTACTGAAGAGCAATGTAGACAAAACAATACTATCACAAAGAAAAATAAGAAGGGTTCTGCATATGATAAAAATAAAATAACATTGAGAGAGGAAGGCATAATAAGGGATGAGTCAGGAATAAACAAAGGAGAGGAGAGGAAGATTTTCAGCTTTGCATCTGACAGCATCATAAGTAACCACCTTGGTGGAGAAAACTGGTGTAGATGAGCAGGGTGCTACAGCCATCAATAAAATACTGGCCAAAACAGCTTAGAGTGAACCTAGGTTAAGAACAAGATGTCATCCATGGATCGCTCTGCTACCATATAGGTCCTATATCTCTCAGCTGTCAAGAACTTTGCAGACTGTCCTCGATTTTGATTCAAATTTTTGCCCTACCCCTCATAACAGTTTGATTTTTTGGTGCATCACTGAGGACTGCAGTCAGTCAATAATACCATGCATTAGAGTTTCATACTCATTGTTCTCAAAATGCATGCTGATGTAGAACTTGTCGTTTTATTAATTTTTTTTAAGTGAATTAGAGCATTGTTTAAAAATTGTCCTTGATTTTCTGCCCTTTTTCTTGCTATTATTTTTGGTTTTGTCCAAAAGTCTTGAGCAAAGAAGTTGAGATGTGTGTTAGGCCCTGCTGCACTTTATGACTCTCCGACTCACTACTACTTTGTAGCTACCGTTTAACAGCTGCTGTGCAAGGTTATCAGCTAATGAGAATCAAAGCGCGCTAGAATGTTTTGTTTCAACAGTGAATGCTACTGATGACAAATATCAGTAGGATATTTTACCTCTGTTATTCCTCCAAAGTAGGAGTACTTATGATATTTAATAAAAGTTTGAAACTACAAAATGTACAAGACTATATACTTCATTTAAACCGATTAATTAATATCTTATTCAAACCTAATACCTTGAGTGTATTTACAATACTGAAATGCATGTGTGTGCTTCTTGTCAGTTTTTCACAGGCTCATGGTGGAGGGAAACCACTTGCAATGAAGCACAGAGAGAGAGAACGAACATTGCATTGTAATATCAAAATGACTAGAACTACATAAGGGTTAACATCAAAATCTCCTATCTGATGGCTGATATACATCTTGTCAAGCAGGTGCGGCTCATATAGACCTGCAGTCTGCTGTTCAGCTCAAAGAGATATTAGTGTGGGGGAAGTTACTGAACAACTTTATACTGAAATGGTGCAGAGATACATGGGGCACCAAACCACCAAGCTGACAGTAGATTGAGCTTGTGGTAAGACACCCCCCGTACTAAAAAAAAGAACATCAAACTAAGTAACCAAATCAAAGAGTACAGAGTACACCTGGCACAGTCAGGCTCTGTTATAATGTACTGTGACTCTGTTAAGTTCATTTACAGGAAATACAGTACACAGATACTCAAAACAGAAGTGAATTTAAAGAGACAGGATAGAGTTTCAAGGACAGTGCTTAAAGTTCCATATGGCAAGCAAATGTTTTCTTTGTTCTTAAGATTTAATTCCCCTATTTTTGATATGTTTTATTTGCCTCTTTTCTTAAAATTTTCCCTGGTAGGGTATCAGTGGTACTTGTTTACTCACAATGACATGTTATTTTTAACTGTTGGGTGGTGAAACTGTTGTAAAGTTTCAGTGTTCATTCCCTAAATTCACAAGAAGACCTTTAATCCTCACTACACACAAACAACTCGCTGCCACCACACAGACACACACACAGCCTGTATCTGGTGAACACGATCAGGAAGGGAGAAAGAATAATGTAGAAAGATTACCTTTTTATAACTCATGCTCCTAACTGGTTAAATTGGAGCATCAAAGCTTCATTTCATCAACACAACTAATCTTGTCGGTCAGAAACTACATCTTGAGGAGGCTAACCTGACGTGATTGTTCAGCGTTTTAAGGATGGGGTGCTATTTTACTGAAAGTTTGTAATAAATGGGAATATATATATATATATATATATATATATATATATATATAGCTGTAAAATGGAAAGCAACATGTAATTGTACTACAATATTTCATTCCTTATGCATGCTGCATGTAGCTTATTTCAAAATATGTAAGCTTATAGCAGTGGTGGTGCTGCGGTAGTGTTGTCGCCTCACAGGAAGAGGTTGTCCTGTTCGATTCTCAGCTAATGCATCTTCTGTGTGAGACATGCGTGAATGGGTGTACCTTCATTGAAGGTTGTGCGTCAGGCCTGGCAAGTCGGTACGTAAAAATCTACTGCCAATCATTAGCGGACTGGAGTTCCGCTGTGGCGACCCCTAACCGGGAAAAGCCAAAAGATACAACAAGATACAACATAGCAGTCCAGAAATGGGAGCAAATAGATAGGGTTGTGAACAATGTACCTTCCAGCAAGCTGTGGCTGTCTCAGCTCCATCCAATCTGCTTGCATTATTTGACTTTCTTTAGTTTTGTTTTATTCCAGTTTCTGTTCATAATATTGTTTCATATTCTGGTTGTTACTTTCCTTTGTGGTTACCATTAATTTCACTTCAGAAAAATATAAATCAGCAATATGTGCACTGATTAAGTAATATACATTTATGGAACAGGAATTGCACACATTCTCTACACTAGTCTCTGACTGTGTCAGCTATATTCTTTCAAAGCATACTGGGATTAGAATTGTAGCAGTAAATAGTCTACACCCATTTTTTCCTGCAGAGGATGATAGTGCCTGCTGTATTTGCACAATATGAAAGCAGACAACTGAAACTGAGACCAGGCCTCTGTCCCCCTTGTAAACGGGACAAAATTAAAAATACAACAATGTGTGCCGTCTCAACAGCAGCAGTAACAGTAATGGTACCTGCTACTTTGTAAAAGAGGTAGGACAATAGGCCTAATCAATAGCCAGTCATATCAGAAAGGGTTCCTATTGGGCCATGTCTGAAACTGTGCTTCTTGGTTCTGACTAAAGAGAGCATTTCAGTTTAGTATAGTTACCAAGTTAATTCATAAATAAAGAGTAGAACTAAGCTGTTTCTCCATGTTTAAACAATGCCAAATACACCAGGATAGTATATTCAGGATAAAAATATTGCAATATTACTCACCTACAGACCATTTGTGTGTGTGTGTGTGTGTGTGGGGCATCCCTGCCACACACAACCATGCACACAAGTGTATTTCATTTCGTCTAAATCTCAGCTTATCTAAACACAACTTACTGAACATGGTTTATCTAAATTTACTTAATTTAAACCAACAAAACTCAAAAAAAAAGAAGAAATGTTTTGGGAGGAGTAAGCCCCTGTGGACTGCCCCCCCCCCCACTTGTGGCACTTTGCCCTCATGCCCCCCCCCCCCAAAGTTATATATTACAACTCCATGGTTGCACTACAGTGTAAGAAAGAGAAAAATCCCTGGAAGTACACCACCAGCTTGCACAATCCAGCACGCGGAAATAAAACAAACTGCAATAGTACTTATATTGCTTTAAGAAAATTCACAACAATGATCAAAAAATAATTTTAAAATGCACAAAACATTTGTTTTGTTTTTTCTTTTGAGTTTTGCTGGTTTAGATGAAATAAGTTTAGACAAGTTACATTCAATAAGTTATGTTTAGATAAGCTACACACACACACACACACACACACACAAATATATATATATATATATATATATATATATATATATATATATATATATATATATATATATATACACATGTATATGTATGAAATCCCAACCTTCCACTGAAAACACACATTACTGAGCCACAAATGGCCAAAACCTACAGGTTGAGCATGGCAAACATTGATAAAAAAAAAAAAAATTTTGCAGGAGAGCTGTCTTGTAATTATATATACCATCTCCAAAATTGCACTACAGTGTGGATAGGGCATATTCCCCAAACCCCACTGTCATTTTTGATCATCTGATTTTCAGTCAGCTGTACCATTTTTTCATTCATCAATGAAAAGCCACATTCTATACCCATATAGATATAGATATACAACATATATGCAGCTATATCAAATGGTTATCAACCAAAATTGTGCCAATGGTATTTTTAATAATAGATTTTTCTGAAAAACACTGTTTTTTTGAGTATATAAATCTCCTAGCAGTACTTGAAAAGTCATCCACTAAGTCTCTGCTTCTCTGCACCAATGTGCAATACGTATTTCTAGTAAGAGTGTGATTCAAGCAGTAGCAATAGGACAGCACTACTTGTGAACATTAGTGCTCAACTATACTGCAAACAAAATACATTGCACTTTCTCCAGTGATTATGGACCAGATGCTGTCTCCAGTGCAAGGGCTGATTAAAGATCTATCCCAGAAACAATGCACTTTTACCACAGCAGATCCTGATGATGCTTGCTATGTGCTCTGAAGCATGTTAATAGGTACACTGCTACATATATGTCCCAACATTAGGCCAGTCCATAGCAAGGCAAAATACAGCTCCATGGATCTCATTATCAACTTTCAAAAACATATGGGTTTATATTCCTATCTGCAGCCATGCCTGTCATGGCTAGTTACTTCCTCATAGTGCAAAGTGGGCCTTGAGCTAAAACTGTCATCTTCATCCCATCCTGTATAGCAGCAGTTGGCATTATTTAATAATAATCATGACTATACACCATTTGTGTGATACCTATGGCAATGTCTGAAATTTATCATCCTACAAAACTATGAAAATACATACAGATGTGACGCCCATGCACTGGCCCAGTAATCAAGGAGCCTCAATCCTCACCACTAGCACCAGTGAGGGGTATCCACATTGGGAAGATAACAAGTACACACACAGTAAAGTACAATTTCCCTTAAGAGCACATAGAGGTCACAGTCAGTCTGGGGCTGGTTTCTCCCTTTCCCCAATAAGACTCCCGATCCCCAATAAGACTTCCCACTGGCACAGCTATAGGGTTCAGATCTCAGCTGAGTAGTCAAGCCAAAACCTCCAGTACCCTCTCTGTCCAACCAGTGCTTCGTGTCCCTGCACAAGTGGCTGACATACACACACTTTGAGATTTGATTTATATACAAACACACATACACTCCTGAGGAAGGCTGGCACAGGTTCACTAGCTATGCCCTCTTCTACCCAGGCTATAAGGTAGTACTCCACCATCACTAACTACTCTTATTAGCTACTATAAAGGGCCTTACCAAAGGGTGTCCAATTCCACTGTGTAATATTACTGTTATCCAAATAGTAAGTGTAACCCAGGGCTAAGGTTATCGGAGTGGCTTATACAGTATCACCAAATACATGCAAGTACTCTGAGATCTTAAATTATCTCTTCACAAAACAGCCACAGTTGAAAGGTTTAAAAATATTTAATAATAAATAATAAAACACAAGACAACACTCATCAATTCAACACAGTGATAATAGAGAGTTTAGAGATCACAGGAAAATAATTTAAAACAATATTGTAGGATAGTCTCACATAAATATAAAAAAGAGATACACTAATCTGGCTATATTCTTGTCTCTAAGAGAAACTATGTTGCAATTCTACTTCCAAGGCAAAGTGCTGGTGAGTTGTTGTCAGCTTCAGAACAAAATACAAAATGCCCAATCGTTCTCTCTGAGAAAGTCTTAAATTGATAATACACATTCATGCTGAGTCATTTCAGATTACATAATTCTTGACACTTCTACTTAGGTTTCCCAGGCTCACAGAACTTAAAATTTTAACATTTATTTTTGTAATCTGCACTTGTCAGGAAGCCACAGCAATAAAAGATACTTTACATGTAAAACCTAGTAATTATCTCTGTCTTAGAACAATAGAAAGAATTTCCTAGCCCAGACATCCTGTCTCTGAGCTTGAGATCAAACACAGTTGTAAAATCCTTTGCTTATCAGCTTTCTTCCAGCAGGGTGCACTGTGATTACATTTTTGAAGTTCAGAACATACACAGTTTCCTTACATTTGTCAAACAAGCCTATGGATCATATTAATGAACAACTACAAATTGAAGAAACCAGTTAAAAAAAACGACCGAGCCAGTAAATCCAAAATGCAATTTATTGCACTAAAATAGCTGTAAAACATGAACAATTCTTCTCTCTAGTGCCTCGGTCAATGCCTTTAACAGAGTATAACCCTACTTTTCAACATCTTTAGTTATATACAAAAACACAGCCAATAAAACAATTTAAAAAATCATTACATGAGCCATTTCCAATTGAGCTCTCTATTTAACCCCTTAGGGTATAAAGTATCAAATTTTAAAATAAAAAAACTGCTTCTTTATGTTATAATTTACTTTTTAAACATGTGCTCTTTGCACAATTAACTTTTTCCATAATAGTACCTTTTAGCTTACTAGCTATGGATCATATTAATACTTACAAGGACATAGAATTATTTATAAAAATCTATCTAGCTAGGCTGGCAGCCTTCACAATTCTTCCTCCCAGAGAACTCAAACTAGTTTTCAAGTGTCCCTTGAGAAATGTTGCTTGAGAGGGTTGAGTCCATCTGGGTATACCTTACCCCATTACCTGTCTTGAGAGCCCACCTGCTTTGGCATTGCTAATCCCATTGTAGTGCTGTACTGACATATCATATGCTTGCAACCCTAGGATCCATCTTAGCAACTTGGCATTTTGCTGGCTGGCTTGATGTAACCATATCACGGGATTGTGATCTGTAACTACAGTGAATTTCCTTCCATAAAGAAAAGGCTGAAGTTTCTGCAGTACCCACACTATGGCTAGACATTCCTTTTCCACAGCTGCATAGCATTCCTCCCTGGGTTGGAGTCTATTACTGAGATAAACCACTGGGCGCTCTTCTCCCTCTGAAAAAATCTGGCTAAGTACAGCCCCCACCCCATGGTTCAAAGCATCCACCTCCATCTGCACAACAAATTATTTGCTGTAATCTGGACTGGCTAACACAGGGGATCCTCCCAAAGCTTCTTTAAGTTTCTGGAATGCCTGCTCACATGCTGTGGTCCACACTACCTTATCTGGCCTGTTTTCCTTGTCAGGTCTATGAGGGTAACATCTATGGTTCTATAACTGGGGACAAACTTTCTGTAGTACCCTGCTGTCCCTAAGAATGCCCTCACCTGCTTTTTAGTAACAGGTGCAGGCCATGCCTGAATTGCTTCCACTTTGGCAGGTTCTGGCCTGATCTTACTACTTCTCACTCTATGTCTCAGGTAGGAGACCTCTGCCATACTCATCTGACATTTGCTGGGCTTAATGGTCAACCCTGCCCACTGTAGTCTACCCAGCACCTCCCTGACATGCTGAATGTGCTCTTGCCAGGAATGGCTGTAGATGGCAATATCATCTAGGTAACAAAGGGCAAAATCTCCTGCTCCTGCTAGGGTGTGATCTACCAGCATCTAGAAAGTCACTGGGGAATTTTTCATCCCAAAGGGCATCTTTGTAAACTTATACAAGCCAAAAGGAGTCACAAAGGGTGACCTCTCTCTCTAGCACTGGGAGTCAAGGGCACCTGGCAGTAACCCTTGGTAAAATGAATGATGGTAAGATACTTAGCCCCACCCAGATGCTCTAGGGCTTCATCTGTCCAAGGCATGGGGTAAGCATCTGACTCTGTGTGACAATTTAATTGCCTGTAGTCCACAAAGAAACTGGTGCTGCCATCCTTCTTTGACACTAGCGCCACTGGGGAAGCCCAGGGACTGCTGGACTCCTGAATTATGCCTAGTTCCAACATTTCCTGCATCTCCTCCTCAGAGTCTGTTTGACTGTCTCAGGCACCCTATAAGGGGCCTGCCTAATAGGCCTTTAGGGTCCTGCATCCATCTGGTTCTACACTAGGTGGTTTCCCAGTGAACATGTCCCCAAACTCCCATAACACTGCTCAGAGTTTTCGAACCTGGGTAGGAGATAGCTGCTGGGACATTGCTACCCCTTCCACTGAGGTGTCAGTCCAAGCCTCACTGAGGAGATCAGTCACCAGATCTCCCTCAGACTCCTCCTGCAGTCCACTGCAAATACACAGCACAAGGGCCTCCCTATTATGGTTTGGTTTCATCATGTTAACATGGTACAGTTTGTGCCCCTGCCTCCTGCCTAGCAGTTCTACCATGTAGTTAACATCACTGACCTTCCTTCCCACCTTGTAGGGTCCCTCTCAAGATGCTTACAGCTTGTTGTGTCTGACAGGAATGAGAACCATTACCTGCTGCCCTACAGCATACTCTCTAGCTTGAGCATTCCTGTCATACCAGACCTTTTTCTGTTGTTGGGCTTCTGCCAGGTTCTCCTGGGCCAAGCCCATGAGATCCCTGGGCCTTGTTCTGAGGTTTAGGACTTATGCTACAACAGACTCCTTGTGAGATTCACACTCACCCTCCCACTCATCACATATTAAGTCTAGAGGCCCCTTCACCCTATGCCCATACAACAACCCAAAGGGTGGAAAACCTGTGGATTTCTGGGGAACCTCTATGCAAGTAAACAGATGGGGAAAATGCTTGTCCCACTCCCTCTTAAACTGGTCTGAAAATGCCCAGAGTGTTGACTTGAGTGCAAAGTTTAAGCTCTCAACAAGACTATTAGTCTGGAGATGGTAGGGATGGTCTTTAGGTGCTTCACCCCACAGTACTTCCATAGACAAGTCAGCATGTCTGACATGAAATTGGCACCCCTTTATTTTGGGAAACCTAACCTGCTAAAATATCTAACAAAGCATTTGTCACCTTTTCTGCTTCAATGGAGGACAAAGCCACTACCTCAGGGTATCTTGTAGCATAATCTCCTACCACTAGGATATACTTTTTCCCTGAGTACTCAGAGGCCCCGCAATATTCATAGCTACCATCTGAAATGGCTCCTCAATCACAGGCAAAGACATCAAAGGAGCTTTCACCTTGTCTCCTGTCTTGTCTACCTTTTAGCACTGCTCACAAGTCCTGCAGTACCCTGTTACATCTCTGGAAATCCCAGGCCAATAAAAGTTCTGCATAATACGTCTCTTTGTATGTTTTATGCCCATGTGACCTGCAAAGGTAATATGATGGGCTATGGCTAGAAGTACTAGACAGTAGTCTCTAGGTACTACCAATTGCTGTATTCTCTCACCTTCTATCCCTCCCTCAGGGGTCCACTCTCTATACAGTAACCCTTTGTCCCAGTATACAGGTTCCCCCTTCCCTTGAGAATCGGGTGCCTCACTAGCTACCTGCCTTAGGCCTTGTAATATAGGATCTGAGAGCTGAGCCTGTCTCAACTCTCTCTTTCTAACCATTCCCAGCTCCCCTTCCATAGGAAGTCTGGCATCCTCTGACAGCAGCGTCTCACTGTCGGCCTGGGTACTACTATTCAGCTCAGCCCTTGCAGTCACTCTGTCCAAGGGAACATCAGTACCCACAAACAGCTGTGGCTCACCTTCAGTCTCACTGCTACAGTGTACCTCCCTCACTGAAGTAAACACCTCACCAGTCCTGTCTGCAAGTGTGGGATCTGTTTGGGTCTCCCCCAGGTTACCAGACCCACATGCCTGTCTCCAAGCCTGACTGCGTGTAACTGTATGAGTACATGGTACTGCATTATCAAAATCCTTCCCTATCAGGACATCTGCAGGATGGTAGTTTGGTACCCCTGTTGTCTAAAGACAACCTACTACTGGCATTTTCTTATTCCCACTTACTGGCTCTCTCACCTTTTGCTCCCCACCTTGCCTCTGTGGACATCTATATGCCACATGCCCCCACTCATTGCATTTAAAACATTTAACCCTAGGTCCTCGATGTGTACCTGGACTGGTGGCTTCCCCTGCTACTGACAGATTCTGTTGGGGCAGTCTGGGCTGCCCACCATGGGTTCCCTTAGACCCAAGAGCAGCACTGGGGGTCCATTTCCTGTGCAGGGATGCCCTGCTTGCTAGGTATAGGTCTCCCTTCTTCCCAAAGTCATCTAGAGTAGAGCATTTTCTATCAGCTAACCAGATCCTCATGTCCTCAGGCAAAGTGCTAAGGGCTTGTTCCCTCATGAAAAGGTCTGCCAGCCCTTAAAAAGTGGTGACCTGACATCCACAAACCCACCTATGAAAATAAGTGCTTAGTTCAGCAACATATTCACACACACTTTCATCTGCCTTGCGTCTATGCTCACAAAACATTTTAATATAAGCTTCTGGTGTTAGCTTAAAGAATTCTAGCAAATAATTCTTTACATTATTATAATTTAAGAAATCATTGTCAGACAGTTTGGACAAAACAGTTACAGCTTTACCACAGAATAAGGGGTTAGGAAACGTATCTAGAGCCTTTGGTCAACATCATACTGTTTACATACCCTCTCAAACATATGAATTAAACTATCAAAATTTTCCCCCTCAGTACACTGCAGAAGAAATTTACTGACTTTTTGTGCTTCTGCGGTCCAGTTATTCCCTTCCCCATTGCCTCCATGAATCTGTCGAAGAGTCAGCATCTCCTTTTCATGTTGCCCCTGCCTCTCCATCTTCTCAGCTTCCAGGCATAGCAGTTTCTCATTCTCCTCAGTCTCCAGATGTGTTAGTCTTTCTGCTGCTTCTATCTCCAAATGCTTGGCTTCCAACTGAAGTCTCTTTAGCTCCAGATGGATTTTTAAGTCCTCTGTAGAAAGGTTGAGCTGTCCATTCTCTGAGTATTGCACATCTCCACAGCCAGTCTGATCATCTTCCTTGTTGCTATTCTTGGATGCAGCTGTGTTCAAAGCTGCAATCATGTCTGCTTTAGCCAGGTTTACATGCACCAGTCCTTTATCCTGGCACATCTCAGCCAACTGGCCCCTGTTCAGCTTGCTATACTCCTCTGCTGACATGCTTGCCTGCCTCGTCTCCCTAACTAAACTAACAAAAGAAATAAAACAGTTGTGATCTGAACTCCGAATGTTCACTGCATGGCTGATTTAGAGTACAAAAACACCTCCAGCAATCACTGTATACAAGCTACAGGAATTTACCATCCACATCACTACAAGCCAATTAATATGTGATGTGGCTAACTCACCACTATAAAACAATTAATATTTGATGTGGATATCCCACCACTTTCAAACAATTAATATGTGATGCCCATGCACTGGTCCAGTAATCAAGAAACCTCAATCCTCACCACTACCACCAGTGAGGGGCATCTACATTGGGAGGATAACAAGTACACACACAGTAAAGTACAATTTCCCTTAAGAGCACACAGAGATCACAGTCAGTCTGGGGCTGGTTTCTCCCTTTCTCTCCAGATCCCCAATAAGACTCCTCACTGGCACAGCTATAGGGTACAGATCTCAGCCGAGTAGTCAAGCCAAAACCTCCAGTACCCTCCCTGTCCAACCAGTGCTTCCTGTCCATGCCAATGTAGCTAACACACACACACACACACACACACACACACACCTTGAGATTTGATAGATATACAAACACACAGACATTCCTGGGGAAGGCTGGCACAGATTCACTAGTTATGCCCTCTTCTGCCCAGGCTATAAGGTAGTAATCCACTGCCACCAACTACTCGTATCAGCTGCTATAAAGGGCCTTAACAAAGGGTGTCCATTTCCTCTGTGTAATATTACTGTTATCCAAATAGTAAGTGTAACCCAGGGCTAAGGCTTTCAGAGTGGCTTATACAGTATCACCAAATACCTGCAAGTACTCTGAGTGCTTAAATTATCTCTACACAAAACAGCCACCATTGAAAGGTTTAAAAATATTTAATAACAGATAATAAAAACACAAGACAATATTCATCATAATAGAGATTGTGCTGTAACCCAGAGTAGGTGTGGGTGCTGCCATTGAGATTCTTGACATAGCTTTGTGGTTGTCCTTAGAATCAGTGGTGATTTTGTTTGCATAACTATCTTTGGAGGATTTTATGAGGGATCTCAGCTTCTTACTGAGGCTGACCAGGGAGCTCCTCCACTCATGGGATTTTACTCTCTTTTGCAACAGTTTCTTTCTTCTGTTGTAGAGTTTGTTTATGGCAGGGGACCACCAGATTGGCTTCCTTTTTTTTGGAGGATAGTATCTTGGTTCTGTTAGGGATAGCATGATCCATGCACTCTTGTGAGTGCTTATAAATTGCATTTGTGTAGGATTCAGCGGTCATAACTGTATTGTCTTTTGCATGGGTGTCATGAAGTTCACCACTTCTGTCTTAAGCATAAAGTTGGCTTTGGAGAAATTTTTTACAGTGGTTTCCTTAATGGGGGGTGTAGAAGGGATGTGGATATCTAGGATGATTAGCTTATGGTTGGCTCTGACCAATGAGGAGTTGACTTCAGGTGTGGAACACCGGTCACTCATGCTGGTAATGACTAGGTCTAGGATATTGTTGCCCCTGGCAGGGGTGTGGATAGGTTGATCCAGGGCATTGGAATTTATGAATTCCAGGAAGCGTTGCTTGAAGGAGTTGGTACACGAGTAGTTTTCCCAGTTAATGGTGGGGTAGTTGAAATCAACCATTATTAGAGTGTTTGGTTGAACCCTAATATTTTCCAGTATATCAAGAAAAGAGAAGTGGGAATCCTGGGGCATGGGGGGGGGGGATCTGTAGCAAGCTACAATTTGGATTGCAGTTTTGCCCAGAGTTAGTTGCACTTGGATAATCTCGAATGCATTGTGTGAGCAACTAGCCTGGAGGTGTAGATATCCTTAATGAATATGGACACACCACCATCTTTTGTGTTCCGGTCTAGTTTAGATGACTGAAAGGTATGGAATAAATTATAGCTTGTAATGCAGGGGTGATCTTTGGAGCCTTGAACCAGATCTCAGTCACTGTACAGATCAATGTTCTCCATTTTAAGGAGTGCCTCGAGTGAGTGCATTTTGAAGTTTAGGCTTTCTAGCACTGAGTAGCATTACCCTCAGTTTTTGCTTGTCTGTACCTGTTACAGTGGTGAATTTGTTATTTGAACCTTGCCTAAAAAGGCACTATAGGAGTGGCAAGAGCTTTAGCCAGTATCTGGAAACCCAGGGGCGACAGGTGCAGGCCATATCTAGCAAAGCATCATTGTCTGTCGACCATGTCGTCCCAGTCAGACCGATACTGGATCCCCTTAGAATACTACCAGACAATAGAGGCATCTTCTTTTGCAGTCTGCTTACAAAATATCTCGGCATGAAGAGGCATACTGTTAAATTAATTCAAGAAATGAGGGAGATCTTTGCAGGTTAGGACAAGCAGGAGGCAGGTCAACTGAGGTTTTAAAGTCAAGACAGGTCTTTCTGAGATCATATGTGCCAGTAATATGGAACAGCACAAGATAAACAGGGGTCCAAACATGTTAGTAAATAATATACAGTGTGGTGTTGAAGCCATCTTGTAGATTTCCATTAGAAGACTGTGGCAACTACATAACAAAAGTTGTTCCAACTAACAGAACTAATAATCTGGCAATATTGGCATGTGTCCGGGCCTCATCTAAAAATAATCTGATGGCCCAAAACACAAATGCAGATGCTTTGAGTAAGAAGACTTGGTGTAGGCAATGGAAATGATTTCTTCCATAGAACTGTCTAAAAGTGCTCTGACTGACTGACATTGTCAGCACAAGATATGCACTGGAAGAGATTAGAATCTAGGAAGTAAGGGATATGAGTAATGCACAGCTCAGAATCTAGGAAATAATTGATATGAGTAATGTATAGCTCAGAATCTAGGAAATCAGTGATATGAGTAATGCATAGCTCAGAATCTAGGAAATTAGTGATATCTGTTATGCATAGCTCTCATATAAAATGTTCACTCCTTAGTGAATACTGTGTGGATACTGTGTTCTTGTGTTCACTAAGAGTCCTGTTATATTTCTGAATAGAAAGACTGCAACTATACGGTTTTGTTTTTTTCTTGTTCAGTGGTCAACTTATGACTACAAAGCTCTAAAGGCATACTGTATATGTAAACCTGGAATGGTCATTCAAGTGATGTTTCAAAATAAAGGAAGCATCCCCTACACCTATGACATTTCTGCTTCATTCAGCAAAATATATGTTTGTACTGTTTCTTTAAAGGAAAATTTAAGAGACCAAACTCAGATAGTAAAATGTATTGATTTGTTTTTTAACAAAAAAATTCTTATAAGAAATGATTATTTTGAAAGACAAAAGGAGAAATTTTGTACAATAAAAATAGGCAAATTTAACATCAAGCAAGACAATATCAAACATCTTAGCAAATGCAGGAAAACACAGATGCTTAGCAAAATTCACCCACAACCTCATATGGCATCCATGTACAAAGTTAAACATTAGTAATTAGATAAGTATGTGATTTCTTAGACAGCAGAGGCCCTGCTTGTCTGCCTGAAGTGAGATCTACCACCTGCAGGATTGCTTTGTACTTGACTAGTTTGCATGTCCCATCAGTTAAGGATAAGTATGCAAAATTCTTTAAAAATATGAAAATGCATTAACAATTCAGAGATGAAGATGTCTTTTCTAAAAATAACAGACAGCTCATTAATAATATGAGTGATTTAGAAGCTTTCCTTTGTTTGGGGGCATGGTGCCGTCCATTGCATTGAAAATTTTGATTTAACGATCCAAAATGCATATTACAAATTCCAGGATATCATTGTTGCAGAGCCACTGGAACACAAACCAGTGTGTCAGTATTTCTAAAGGAACAGTTAAAACCTAGCAGAAAAGAACTCAGGACTAGAAATTGTTCATAAAATAATAATGTTGATATTTAATATAATAGTAGAAGAATTTAGCATGCGTAATCTATGCCCCTACAGTATAATATGAGCACTTCCTGACAAAACTCCAAGTTTTAAAAAAATCAACAAAACTGTAGTCCTAACAGGGGATTTTAACTGCCCAAATATTGACTGTAAAATGTACTTATCATTGATTACATATTCCCAAATATTGACTGATTATATTACTCAAATCAATTTGTAACAAGCAATATGAAATATAAGAATGGATGACAATATATTGTATATCTTACAAACTTAGGATCTTTCTGCTTAGAATGCATGGTGCTACCTGTGTAATTAATAGAATCGTGACACTGACAGCTTTAATCTCAGAGCATAGTCAAACTCAATTTATAAATCCTTCTTCCAAGACATTACAAATGAAAACTATGATAGAATAAATTATATTCTTTTGATAACAGATAAGGATACTATCCAAACTAACTGAAAGAAATCCGGTCCAGTTTCTAGCAATTTCTCCTGTAATACTAATAAGTTCTGAATGTATGAAGAAATACTATAAGGTACCCATATTAAGATAAATTTAACAAAAAAAAAGAGACTTGGTGGAATCATTAAATCCAGAGAATACATAACATAAAAGAGACCCTACTTAGTTTTCAAAAGATCATTAAAACAAGACAAAATTAAATAAAGCAAAGAAACTACTTGCTATTATTATAATTTTTCTTAATCTAATAATGAATTCAGCTTGATCTCAAAAGGTGAGAGCAGCAATAAGGATTCTTAATTATATCAGAAAACTAGAAAGAAAATTGTGAAAACATGTTATTGTTAAACAATGGAGTAAAATCTAGTTAAATAGTGCAGTAAATGTACAAGTAAAAAAAAATAATATAAGAGCTGTTGTCAAAAGTACATTTAAATAACTCAAGTCTCATGGGACCAGTCAATTTACAATATAGCTTTCTGTGAAGAATCAAGAAAAATGATTAAATAAGGTTATATAATTTATGGTAAGAGAATGCTAACATGTGGATGCAGCCATGACCTATGTCAACATACAGTAGTGATACCAATTCACAAAGGGGAAAGTAGGGTCACATCATACCAAAATATTTCTAGACCCATCAGCCTGACAAGTATTCTATGTAAAATAATGGAGAGAGCCATAATGGAGCTTGGCCAAAATGACATAAGGGGCTTAATACTGCTAAATATACCAAACTATGGGTTTATTAAGGAGAGGCCTTGTCTTTTGAATTTCATGGATGGATTTGAAGAGATAAGAGACTCATGAAGAACTGACAGTATATGCTGCTTATCTTGATTTGGCCAAGCAATTCAGCATTCCTCTACATATGTAATCAACCGGCACAATAAATGTCCATCTATATCTAATTCATTAGATAAAACAATGGTTAAGTAGCAGGGCATAAAAAGTCAAAATGGAGGATACGTGTCTATCCCAATAGGAGCTGTCAAAGGTAGCTCACAAGGGTCTGTCTTGGGTAAATGTATTTTTGAATTATTCTTCTCAAATATAAAAGTGGGGAATGGGCTTCAGATAGTCAAATATGCTAACAATTGCAAAATTATTAACTTTACTCCAATCAAAGATTCAAAATTTTTAAAGATGGTCAATGAAAACGACATGCCCAGTGCAATAGAAATGACCTCAGGTTTAATCTTGGTTAATATAGTATGATGCAAAAATGTTATACATTATGATTACAAAGACAATACTCAAATAATAAAAAATCACTATCATTAAAGATATAAGGACAAATGTAGATAATTTAAACTAAAGCCAGTGCATACTTGTCAAAGTTAAAAAAAGTATGTAGCTAATTCTAAAAGCAACATCTAAACCACTCCAGTGAAATAACTGTACCACTTTACACCTTATTATAGCTCACTGTTCCAACCCATTCTTGGACACAATGCTACATTATGAGCCTTTCAACAAGCCATCAATAGCAGGTTGAAATGGTACTGATCCCTACTAGAAAAAAATTGAAGAGTTCAAAAACTTTCTTGTAAGAAAGGCTTCAGGAATTGTTATTATGGAGAAGTAATCTCCATCTAGTGTATACAGCAATGCCTGATCTGGTTTTATTTGAAAATTTATACCTGGCAGAGCTAACACCATAGTGGGGCAAATACAGAATACAATGTGCTCTTTCCCTTACATTCAGAAGCCAGTCATTAGCACACACTGTGTATATACACATCTCTCTCTCTCGCTCTCTCTCTCTCTATATATATATATATATATATATATATATATGCATAGATACATATATACTTATATATAGATGGAGAGATCTATGTCTATATCTATATCCATATCTATATGTACATAGTTGATCGAGTTTTCACAAATGGTGGTGAGATGATATGATCGAATTTCTGAAATCTCAAAGCTTTTGAGTGAAGATCATGGAACAGTGAGGATCAGGAAATTTACCATTTTCCTCAATGTAGTGAGATCTCAGAGTTGGTATATATAATTTGCAGGGGGTGTGGGGGGTACAGTGGGGCTTGCCCCCTTGCAAAAATGTAAAAAAAGATAGATTTTTTTTTTGTTTTTAATGTCCAAGTTTCTGAAAACTCAATTGTATCATCTCGCTGATATGAATGTAGAATTTCTGGAAACTCAGTCAACTGACATGAATCTGGATATAGATATATATACATAGATAATATATTACATACATATAGATATATATAGATGTACTGATACAGCTATATTAGTATTGAATAGAACTAACCATACATTATCTATGTCCCCTACAGAACACGGCAATTTCCTAGCTAAACTTCAGATAAAAATCTCAAAAATGCAGTTCTATAAATATCACTGTGTGGTTAAACCAGTCATGTTTAGTGAAGGCTATAAGCTTGACAATCAAATCTATGATAAAAAATATAAGACTGTCAGAACCAAAAAAGAAAAAAAAAATCAATGATGCTTTGGAAAAAGTACATAGGCAGTCTGAATCCAAATGCAATATATATATATATATATATATATATATATATATATATATATATATATATATATATATATATATATCAGAACTATACAAGCATTTAGAAGTGCAATGCAAGAAGAAAAAAACTACCCCTCCCTCACAGGCACATATACGTTACTAGGATAAATGCAAGTAATGAATTGTGACTTTACTGAGAAAGATAAGAAATCAAGTCATATGATAAACAATTACCTGAGGCAGAATAAGGTAAAAGTAATTTATAAAGCCTGTTTACCTGTGACTGGCTGGCTGTAAAATTAGTGCTTCTATTTGTTGAATTTATCTCGGCTTGCAATTGTAAAGTAATCTCATCTTATTGTTACTATACTTCCTTTTTCTGTTCTGATTCTGTCACCAATGTTTTATTTAGAGGGGAACTACTGATCATTAGCTCTTAGTATTTTTATCTGATTGGCCTGAGGGTTTATATTTAGAAAAATCTTCCATCTTGCTGGTATAATAGAATTAACTTTGTAGATACTTTTGTGTCTATCTGTTTGCCTGCAGCTGGCTGGCTGCAAAATTGGAGTGCTTCTAAGACCATCTGGATTACTAAATTGATATAAGTATATTTTTGCTCTTGCTCTGTTTCAGTGATATTTTACATTCCTGTGCTACATTTATCAGTTGAATCTATCACTGCTTGTATCTGGATTATTAAGCTGATATAAGTATATATTTTTTACTCTGGCTCTGTTCTTTGATATTTTACATTCTTAGGCAGCATTTATTTATTTATTGAATTTATCACTGTTTGCACTTGTAAAGTAATCCCATCTAATTGTTACTGCACTTCCTTTTTCTGTTTTGATTCTGTCTCCATTGTTTTCCCACCCGTCCACCCAACTGTTGCTGTGTTCTTAAACTTTGGTGGCTTTTGAGTTGCCCATCTCTACTATAAATTTGATACTGGACACTCCTCCCAGTCCCATTGCATCAGTTCATTCAATTGAGTACAGTGAGATCAATTGGGAAGACCCACCCCCTTATTTTCTAAACTTTGAATTATCTTCTTTTCCCTTTTCTATTTAATTAAAAAAAACTTTTCAGCTGCTTTTACTGCATTTGTCTCTCTTCCTACTTTAATTTTGCTTCTGTTGCTTGTTCTTAAAGTTTTCAATTGCATTTATTCTGCTGCATTTATTACTGCCTGCTTGTTGCCTGGTTCAATTTTAATTGATACTCTAAGTCTCTCAGTTTTGCTTTAAGGACTTGGGCTTCAGGCCAGTTATTTTACATTAAGAAGGTGTGCAATCTACACTCTTGTGGGAGGAGAGGGTGGCCTCTGCCATTCTGAGCTAGAAATTGCTGGCTGAAGGCTCATTGTGTCTGTTATTCTGCAAATGACTTAGTTCTGGATTAAGCACTTGGATGCCAAACCAGTTATTTTAAATTAGGTGGGCTGTGGTCTAGACTCTTGTGGTGTGAGAGTGTGGCCTACACCCTTCTGAGCTCAGAATTGCTGGCGAAGGCCTATTGTGCCTACTATACCAAGTGTCTTTATTCTGGTTTAAGCACTTGGGTTCCAAACTAGTCACTTTACATTGGGAGGACTCATGGTCTAAACTCTTGTGGCAAGAGAGGATAGCCTAAACCCTTCTAAGCTGGAAATTGCTGGTGAATTGCTGCTTTATTTAAAATGTTTTTTGCTGTTGTGACTAATTTTATGCACTTTGAATTTCTAGTACTTCTGCATTTTATAGCATAGGTTAGATTCAGACTTGCTGAATCTAAACTGGTGTTACTTGAGCACTACAACTGGCTCTTAACTGAGATACTGAATAATCTGAGGCATCTGTTGCTTCCAATTAACTACAAGTGCCTGCTTTTGTCTTATATTGCACGTTTAATTTGTATTTGCATTCTTGAATTGTCTGAAGTGGTTTTTGCCATATTTTATTATATGCTCTACTAGTTCAGCTGTAGCATTGCTCAGTTCCAGGTTTGCTGTTTCTTGGTCTGTTTTGTAACTTCTGAGCATCAAATTCAAGCCATCCTTGTAGGTGAAGGCCCATCTGCACCCTTGTGGGAGGAGACTGCTCTCTGGGTCCCATCTTATCAAGGATGATTGGAGTAGTACTCAGACAGTGTGTCTTTATTAGCTAGTTTGAGTTAAAAGGGTTATCTCTTGTTTTGTTTAAGGTCTGCATTTGCACTTGTTCATAGGTTCATAGGTTCATACTAGGCTATCTGCCCTAGGGCATTTATAAGCCTAGCCAGAGTGATAAACGGGGTAAACCTACGATCCCCCATCCACTCATCAAGATTCCTCTTGAAGAGAGTCAATGAGGGACTCTGCCTAACCTGGACTGGGATTTTATTCCAGAGTGAAGGGAGCCTCTGGGTTATGAATCTGTCCCTCCAGCATGTCCTATTTATTTCAGTGCTGAGGTTCAAGTCTCTCGAGCGCATAGCTCAATGGGATTTGGATTTTCTGAGGTGCAGCATGTCCATTAATTCCGGGTTGGACATGGCTTTACATGTCAGGCACAGATTGCCTCTGAGCAGGTGGTATGCCACTGAGTAGAGCTGGAGTTTCTTTAACCGGGCAGCATATGGCATCTGTTTGAGCCCTTTGATCCTCTTGGTGAGGTACTTTTGGGGTCTTTCCAGTTGCTGCAGGTGTCTGGTAAGGTACATCCCAAAAGGGGCATTGTACTCAATTATGGGCCTGATGAGGGATGAGTAAAGAGGCACGATGACCTCCCCTGATCTAGATGTGAATCCCTTCATGATTAGGTTGGCTATATAAAATGTTTTTTTAACCACTTTGGCCACGTGGTTGTCAAATGAGAGATTGCTATCAACTTGGGTCCCCAGGTCCTTAATTACTTCTTCCATACTTAATGGATTACCACTTATGTGGTAATTTGTGGGCACTTTGTTTTTGCCAAAGGGGATGGCTATACACTTTTTGGCGTTTAGCTTGAGGCCATGGCTCTGGCACCAGTTGTCTGTTTCTATGAGGCCCTTTTGGAGGATGCTTGTGTCGGCTGGAGAGTTGATTATGGCACCCAGTTTACAGTCATCTGCAAACTTGGTCAGCCACAGTCCTTCCATGTTGGCCTGTACCTCTGAGAAATATATACCAAACAAGAGAGGTCCGTGTGTAGAGCATAATAGTGGTCACCACTGGTGGTTTGGACACAAATGTATTGCTTGTTAAATTTTCCCTTAGCACTTAACTTGTGGTCCTCCAGAGGTTTTTCATGGCCCTGCTCTACTATCAGGTGGAACACTAAGCCTAGCCTCAGAGGTACCAACACAGCTCTCACCCACTAGCCATTCCTAAGTGTGACCTCTTTTCCTGACCATATAAATTTACCTGACACTATGGATGGACAATTTCCCACAGTTTCCTCAGCCAACTTGCTTGACATGGGCATGCTGAGGTAGTGTAGCAACTGCCTCATGTTCACCGACAATCCTCTACTCCTAGTCCACACAAACTCAACATGCAAGAGATGCAACTCTATTCAGAACCTTGAATCCATACTCTCTCACACACCAGTTAGTACATATGACAATAAGCGGGTTGTCAGCATGTACACCTCACCTCCTACTCCACCCAAACCACATCACAACATACCTACATATAGGGAGGCTGAATCCTACATGGGCTCCAACAAGAATTAGCAACACCACTGTGTACTCTTTTCAATGATAATGTAAACACCAGCTTCATCCCAACTGCATGGAAAATGGCCACCATTATTCCCTAGCACAAGGGTTGTGCTTCCACTGATCCCCATAAATATAGACCTATTAGCCTGCCTAGCCATGGAGCAAATCATCATGGACCTTATCGGCAAAGATATAGGTAATCCCAAGATACTTTACTCTACTCAGTTTGGATTTGTCAAAGGGAAATCATGCCTGTTAAACCTGGTGGACTTCTTCAAGACAGTCACCAAGGCCCTGAGCGAGGGGAAATCTGTGCATACAGCCTACTTATACTTAGCCAAGGCATTTAACACCCCCTACTCAGGCATCATTGAGAAACCCACCCAAGCTAGGTATCAACTCTTATATCATTAGATGGGTCACTAACTGGCTCACTGATAGAACTCATATAGTCAGAATAGGGAAATCCACTTCCAACAGCAGACCTGTAACCAGTGGTGTTCTACAGGTATCAGTCCCTGGGACCTCTACTGTTTGGAATCTATTTCTCCAAAGTACAAGCAAAAACTAAAGGTCTGTGGTTGACAAAGTTTGCTGATGACTGCAAACTGGGAGTGGTCATAGAATCTCCAAATGATGTCAACATCCTACAAGAGGGTCTTACACAAACAAATGATTGGTGCCAAAGTCGTGGCCTTAAACTCAGTGCAAAAAAATGTATTATCATCTCATTCAGTAGTGGCAATGTTCTTGCTAACTACCACATCAATAGCAACACCTTAAGTACGTACTCAGTGGTGAGACCCGGGTACTAAGGTTGACAGCGACCTCACCTTTGACCACCATGTCTCCACAGTGGTAAGAAAGGAATTCTATATTGCTCATCTCATAAGTAAGAGCATTGCCTTCAGAAAAAAAGATGTTATAACCTCCCTGTACTTTTCCATAATTACAGAGTACAATGCCCCTTTTGGCATGTACCATTCCAAGCGCCTGCAGCAATTGGAGAGACCACAAAGGTTCCTCACAAGGAAAATTCTAGGTCTACAGTATCTGTCCTATGTGGATCATCTGAAATCACTGTAATTTTATTTTGTTCCATACAGTCTGCTCAGAGGTGATCTCTGCCTTGCATACAAGGCAATCTCTGACCCTGCTTTATTGGCAATGCTGCATCTCCATAAATCAAATGTAACACGGGTCACTCACTCTCAAAACCTTAACCTGGTATGTGATATTAACAAAACCTGCCTGAGGGACAGATTTATCTCCCAGAGGTTACCACACCTTTAGAACAGACTCCCACTTCATGTCAAACAGAGTTACTCATTGACCCTCTTTGAACACAATCTGGACGATTGAATGGGTAACTGTAAATTCACCCCGGGGGTTCCACCTGTGCCCTCTTGGACAGAAGCAATAGGTGCTGATCATGGAAATAAGGGTAGAACTTGGCTAAGCTTGTAAGGGCTATACGGCCATTAGCCTAGTAACCTCCTATGATCCTATGACATGGTACCAGAGAAAATTCTAGGTGTTGCAAAAGCCTTGCAATGTCAAATATTCAAGCTGAAAAGATTGCAAGATTACTGTGAAAGTTATTAACAAAGCTGAAAGAGTAAATGTCAAATAAAAATGCAAAAGAATAAATGAAAAAATGAACTTTAGAGAGATTTGTCTGCATCAGAACACAATTCTGATAATGTTTTGAAAAGTACCCATACAGAGATTCATGACTAGTAAACGTATGGTGTGCCACATGCAAGAAACAAAACCATTCTGTTAGTGTATGCAAAGGCAGAAACAGTACTGAGTCCACAACACAAAAGAACTATGAAACACACAGAGGAGTACAACAGCTCATTAGAAGGACTGGGGGTGCTTAAAAAAAATTATCAAGTGACATTACACATTGATCCAAAGGTAACCCCAGGAGCCAAATCGCATAGGTGGATCACTTTTTTTTTCTGAGAAAGTATATTGAATAGGAACTTCAGAGATTAGAATGAATGGACACTATTGAAAAAAGTATCAAGTGCAACACTATGGGAATGTCCTATAGATGGACTCTGGAAATCCAAGAAGTTTGATGAGGTCAGAATTTGCACTGACATACCGGTAGGTAATAGAACAGTGCAGACAAAAAAAATATCTGTTGTTGACAACCTAATAAGTGAATGATGTAGAGCATGAGTGTTCAACAAACTGGAATTAAATCCTCCAACTTGAGATACACTGAGTACGCAGGTGAACAAACACATTTCTGATAAGCAAAGGCGTAGTGAGGTACAACTGGCTACGTGTTGCTAGTACAGCTTTTGAGATTTTTTAGCATATGATTCACTGGGAGCTACAAGGCAGCAAAATTATAGAAACAAGAGTGATAATCTTGCTATGCATTGAAAAAAATAAAATAAGAGTGATGACACATTGAAAGGTACTAAACAGATTACCAGAAAAAGGGTTGCTACTAGCTTTTCTCCCCAGGACTCCATTGAAAACAGGTTCATTTTGGCCCAATGGACTATCCTGGTAAACCAACTGCAAATAAATAAATAAATAAAATAAATACTACAAATAGAAAACTATGACTTTGGTAAGCAGATTTTACAGATTCATTTTCTCAGGTGTAAAGGAATGTCATCAGATCCATTAAAGGCAAACACAATTCATAATAGGCTAACCTGATGCACAGTACAAATGTTAAAGTGGTAGAAAGCCTTTATTATTTAATCTTTAGCCTGCCAAAAATTTAGCCAATTACTGTAGTTCTACCTACAGAGAAACAATCAAGGTGCAGCCATCAAACAGGTAGCCAACAGGTGATTTTGTTCTAAGCCCTATCCTTCTCCTATTTGCCATGGAAAACTCCAAAGGTGAGTGTGCAGTGGTTGCAGCATGGGTACATCACTTGCTTCCATGTGTGATGCAGCTCCTCAGTCATGCCTGCCCTCCATTAGCAAACAGTTCTATTAGGTCTCCAAATCTCCACTGAGGATTCATGAAAAGGAGACATGGCTCAGAGATATGTCTCATCCCAAGCCCCATCCCAGGAATCCTATGCCTTTTCACTCCCCCCGTGTCTCCTCCATAGCACAGCTTACTACATGGGCCAGGTTAGCAAGGTTGCAGTCAAGGCTCCTTCCCTAGATGTAGAAGGCAGTGAAGAGTATTAGGGATGACTAACTGCACCTTTATGTGCATAAAGCATTTTAGCACTCTAATAGCACTACCCAGATAGCTCATAAAGTTGCATTTTTTATATCATTGCTTTAAGTTCCATCCTCAAAGAACATAATGCCATGTCACTAGGCAGCCCAGTCATTTCTTCCTAATAATGCCATTTGAAAACAAAATAGAAAGGAAGGGCAAGAGCCAGGTACAATAGCTGTCATTTGTTTGAAGGTAGATTTTTTTAATGCTCCCAACTGCTATCCTACTATTATCAAGGAGGCACAGAATAGTGCCTTGTTATTCCAAGCTGGTACAAGTGTTCACTTCTCTGCACCCATCATGATAACTTGGGGTTCCGGAAGTCTCTGACTGGTCTGAAGCTTCTGAGTCCCTGGACACTTTACCTTAATAATACGTATTTTCTTAAGTAGTGCTCTTGAGCTGAGATGTAAATGACATGCAGCACTAGGACAGGTGTGCCATCCTTAGTCACATGAGTTGAGACTTAAATCACTCCCTCCAGCAGGACAGGTGAGACACCCTTAGTGATTCACTCCAATTCCTCTCTGGTCACAGTCATACCTCTCAACCATACCAAATTACTTGTTTTTTACCGAGTTTTGGGGTTTAAATAATGGGGTGCCACAATTCCCGAGTGGCACCCCTTGATTGCTGAGTTTTTCTTAACTGTTTTTATTTTTAAATATTTTTTTCCTGGTTTTGAGCTGATGTCATCACGTGCACAATGACATCAGCTCCCACAGGGCTACAAGCTTGTTGGAATTAATCTCAAGAGCTCAGACGCTCAGTGCACACATTTCCGGACTTTGAATGGTTCCATTTCCACTGGATCTGTGAGCGGGAAACAGTTTTCAAATATGGATCTATTCTGGAGTCCAGGGTGAAAGCTCTTATCTACAATGACGAGAGTGAACTGGGAAGTCCAGGGTTCATAGGAAACAGACATATGCGACGAGCGGGAACCGAACAAGTAGGAAACATGTTTTTTATTTATTTATTCTGCCACAAACAGTGTTGTTCAAATGGATCTATCTGCCATTCTACAGGTTTTTCTGCCATTCTCAAGTCCAGGGTGAATGAACAGTGGTGTGTGTGTGTGTGTGTGTGTGTGTGTGTGTGTGTGTGTGTGTGTGTGTGTGTGTGTGTGTCTGAATATACCCCAATTTAATACACCTGGTGGCTAGAGGTACTCAGGCTCAAACCCTGTACCTTGGGTACAAGGTAAAAAGAGCCTAAAGTCCCTATCCACTACCACTTGTGAATTTATGCCTCATATTTTTGACCTGTTCCTCATAAAATCTGTGGTTTTCAGGATTTTTGTGGCAAATCACTAAAGGATATAATTCACTAAATAATGACAGGCATTTGAATTTCAGACTTTATATTCTTCAGAAAATAAATGGTAACACAAAACCTTTTATTTTAGCAATTTTCTAAGTTTATAAGATCAGTATTTAAAATTTGCCCCTATTTTGGGGCTGTATTCCCTCATTATTGGCTTTGTCCAGGTTTTTTGTGCTAAGAGGTTCAGAGCTATGGTGAGAAGTGAGAACTGAATTCACTAAATGATAGGATAGGATCTTTCAGGAAACTGCTGATTTGGCATAGTGGTATGTTGCTCTGACTGTAGTTCACAGGGTCCTGGGGCCAAGACATGGCAGTGAAATGCATCGTGGTAACATTTTATTCTAGTAACTTTACAAAATGTTTGTGCTCCCCCCCCCCCAAAAAAAAAAAAACTGAAATTGAAAATAAGTGCGAGAAGCTGTGCAAGATGCCTATGGCTTACACTACTGTCATTTTACATATATATATATATATATATATATATATATATATATATATATATATATATATATATATATATATTGTGGGTGTGGAAGTAGACTTTTATGATGGACATGTTCTGAATTGGGCAGTTTTGTCATTATTGGTTAATGCATTTTGTTTCACTGCCTACTAGAAAAATGTTCAAACAATAAATTTAAAATGTGCTCTGTATAACAAGTGTGCTGTATTTTGCAATGAATATAATTTAATAAAGTCAGGAAGGTGTATCAAAGGACACATGTATATTTCCTGTTTTGTGTGCAAGGGGCCAATGATTTGAAAACAGCCCAAAGGTAATCTTTATCCACCACTGGCCAGATGCATTTTCTTTGGATGTGGTATGGGTTTCAGTGCTGTTTCAATGAATGTGAGTTTCAAGGGCAGAGAAGTTTTAATGCCAAGTCTATTTTCATTGTGAGACAGTATTGCTTTCTTTAGCAACTTTGTTTAGCAGATGTCTATTAGCATTTGTGCATTGTGCTATAAAATGTAAAAATAAAATCCAAATAATCATTGTAGAAGTAAAACAGTATGCACACATTAGTGTTTATGGTAAATTGGCTGAAACAGACAGGTAATGGGACAATGGAATGGCTGCAGGGGGATTCTGGTGCCATATTTTGGTTGTCTGTTCTTCAGTTTGCATTTGAAAGTTGGTATCCCACAATTCCATTGGAGTGGGCGGGATTATTTAATTATGTATACAAATTTGATGTTAATCAGCATACAGATTTGTACCTATTTTTCATGGGCCTTGTCCAGATTTTTGATGTTTGCAGGTAGAGAGGTATGGTAACAGTTTCCAATGCATGAACTTCCAAATCGACCAAAACCATCTGGAGTATAATCAGAGATCTATCACTTTTCACCAAGGAGCTTGTCATAAAAATGTGCATTTTTAATATTTTGCAGAACACCAGGAAACACCTTAGCAGTTAAAGAATTCAGAGCTGTCATACCCAGGGCAGGACCATAGTTACCATCATATTGCAACAGAGTAGATGGGAGACACTCAAAGCAAATGCAAGATGACAGACAGAGTAATAGTTTTTGTTAGAACGCCATAATATGGAAAAGAAGCACATCCAAATGCAAAAGGAAGAAATAATAATGGTGCTCTTTTTTTTAATTGCAGACTGTAAACCCTAGAAACAATATTAAATAATCCAAAGTCCAAACCTTCACTCCCAATAGATTATCCATTAAACTGAATATGTGCCAGACTGTAGTACTCTAAAGAAAAGAAAAGGAAATATTACAGATTATTTATCCAAGCACATTGAAAATATCACAGGAAAAGGTGAGAGACATTGAAAAGTGGTTGAAGACTATGTAAGCGTGGCTGTAATATACAGCAGTTCCAAAACCCCTGACACAGAAAAATTAAGGAAGAAATACAGAGTATACTGCAACAAATCTAAGAGTTTGACAAATAGCACATGATTTATGAAGTCAGAGAAGGATGATGAAATTATAAGAAGATATGAGAATTACAAACGAGAAATAAGATTATGTTATGGACCCCATTGTGTAGAAGGATGGAGTCCTGCTTATGACCCAGACAAACCAAATTTGATTAGTGGCCATCTCTATGGAAGAGAAGACCAGGGAAGTTTGGAGGTAGTGGCCAACAGTAATTCCCCCATCTTAGCAGAAGGGAAGTAGCCCAGTCTGCAGTAACCCTGACACTTCAAGTGAAGTGAGGGTGCAACGTACAGCATACAGACTGGGAACAAGCACTAGGGTCTGCAATGCATCAGAATAATTTTTGAAGTAAGTTAATGACTGACCTTTACTAACTGCAAGGGGAAATATTATTATATAATCTTGTAAGGCACAGTGTAATGTATTTATTCCATTTTTCTATTACTGATATTTAATTTTAATATTAGGTTTTGTACCTGGTATAAATTCCTCCAGCTCTGCTTTCCAGGTATACACTTTCAGTGTCAGTGATACAAAAGGTACCATATTCATCTTTGGTGCTGGGAGATCAGAAGGCTGCAGGTCCTATTTCTACTCCAGGTGACTGGACCAATAACACCTCAGTGCAGCATTAGGGATGTGCTGTACACCTGAGTATTTCATCCTCGAGTTGGAGATAGCTCAGGTAGATGCAAAAGATCCCATGGCGCCTATTGAAAAGAGTAGAGGAAGTTCCTCAATGTCCTGGCTAAACATTTCCCTAGTAGTATAAAACTACCTCGGGTCTCATTTAGAAGGGGCCACCAGTTTACTGGGACTATCTTAGTCAACAGTGGATAAAAATAAGAAAAACAAAGAACAGGATCAGACATTGCTTTGTAGATTAGTCAGAGATCACCTGTATTAATTGCATCATATTTTAGCTAAATGATCTTTGTACGTGTTCAACAAAGTGCTGTTAAATGTGCATATATTCCAATGAGAAGATGGATAGGCAAGAAAAAAAAATGATCTATCAAAGTCCGATTTAGGGAAAGCATGTGACATGTAGCTAATACAAATTTAAATAATGCACTGGCAGCTCATTTTTGGAGTGCGCATTCAGGTGATGTTACCTCAGTGCAATATATTGTTCTCAGTAAATATATGTAGTAGAGTGAAACAATCTCTCAGCAGCGTAGAAGCAAAATGTGTTTTGAGATTTAAAATTTTGAAGAGTAAAGGCATAATGTACTTTTGGATTTGAAGTATATAAATATGATAAGATGTTTTTGATAAATGTTCATGCTAAAGTGATTATGTAGATTTAAAGTCACACAGGAGCATTTTATATCTTTAACATGCGTATGCATGCTTTGCTCTAATTTAACTTGTTTCAATATGTCTTTATAACGAGTTGTACAATTAGTCAGTTCACCCCTGAAAGAATGTCTGAGATGTAAAGGTTCTGGCTATGAGCTTTTTGAAAGTCATGACAATATTTTTGCTTGTCTGTTCATTTGTTTAATTTTTGGTTGTTACGTTTACCTAGTTTTTAACACCAAGTGAAAGTTCAGAAAAGGGCAGGTGAACATAACTCTCAACTGTCCAGATTTTTGCAGAATGCCCAGATTTTTAGATCATATTGTTGGCTTATTCCTCATAAAACTTGTAGTTTTCTTGCAAATCACTAAGGATTGATATAACTAAATAATGTCATACAATTGAGTTTTTGAGTTCATTTCCTTCAGAAAATGCATGCTAAGACAAATGGTGTTATTCGAGCTACTTTCTAAGTCTATAAGAGCAATATTTATAAACTGTCCCTATTTTGGATGCTTTGTTCCCCCCATTATTTTAGGCTTTGTGCAGATTTCTTGTGCTAAGAGGTTGAGAGGTATGCTGATGAAACATTAGGAGGACTTGTCATCAGAATTCAAATCCTTTGGATATCCAACAGGAATTAGCTGATGAGGCTTTAGAAAAAAATGTGAAACTAGGAGTTTTGATGAGGAAGGAACTATTGGTGTTTTATAATCAGTAATTGTTATTGAAATATCTGAATTTGGAATTAATACCATGTGGACTAAGAACAGGCAAGTCACATACAGTTCCCCTAAATGGCAACTGACAGCATTCAGCTGTATAGCTTCAGATTTGAAATGGATTACCTTATAGTTTGCAAAGATGATATTTTGCCTTTGTGAATTGATAATTACAAAAAAAAAATGTGTTTGATGTTACACAAGAATATCATGGCAATATTATGAACAGGGTTTGAATAATTTGTATATAGACTATGGACACTTTTGTTAACATCTGATCGAAATATTAAAAAAATCCAACATTCATTCTGATCTAAATGATACTATTAGACTGTTTCACCAAGCACTACTGAATGAGGATGGGAAAACATTTTTTGTGATTCACCCAGAATCCTCTTGAATATACTTTGAATAAACTACCTTTACAAGTTAAAGAAACATAAATATAGTTATCTCTTTTTTTCTCTGCATCATGTAAACAGAGCAATATAGCTGTAATAAGCAAGGAACACTAAATGTGTAAATTTATAGATTAAGAAAGAATGCTTGCTAAGTTGATTATGTCTCCACTGTCCTCATATAATAAGTTGGTACTTTTACTGAAAAAAAGAGTGAAATTGCAGCTTTTACTGAGTAGGACATGACAAATGTGTTTATGACATTTCCACAGGATGCAGTGCTTTTATGTGTAACCTATAATACATAACCATATGTTGAACATTCAGAGGTATCCTATACTTTTTGTTGTTAATAGTAATACCAGCAAGGAAGGGTTATTTACAGACCGTGTTTTAAAACCCTTCTGGGCTAGAGTGAGATGGATGGACAACTGCCACCATTATGTGATGGAGTCTCTGGTACTGAAAGGGCATGCTTTTCATCTCTGCCAGACATTGCACCCCCCAGGAATGTGAGGGACAGGAATTATGGTCCTTGGATAATAGGTTAGATGGCTACCAGATAGATGGTCTATTGAGTCACACTACTGTCATCAACAAGTTAGAGAAATTTTTTCACACAAATTTGATTCAATAACCAGTTCACCAAATGCAACCTGGACCTGTGTGAATAAAGGGAATATGCCATGCTGCCCTGGATAGGGGCTTCCAACATACATTAACACTATTTAAGTCATTAGGGGCACTTTAACTTTTAAGCTGAATATGTGTCCTTTATTTTGATCTGTTAATTGATTGTATAGTTTGTCAGTTCAGACCTCGAAGGTATCCTTCCAGGATATTGGGATGCTGACTGTTTTTTAGTTTGTTCATTTGTTTATGTTTTATTTAGGTTTTGTATATTGATTTATTACTTTCAAGAAACATGCAGGAAGTAGGCGATTTTGACAAATCTTAAAACCTTTCTGAATAATCTTTTTCCAACCCTTTGCCTTTTTCTGTAAGGAATTGTATTGCATCCTTATACCTCTTTCAGTTATATCAGGTGACTTGCTTAAAGGCTTCAGAATGAAACAATGAATTCAATATTGTGCCACATTAGCTAGTTACAACTGGTATTACAGTGATATCCCTGGAATGACCAGATATACCTTTAAAATTAGATTAGCTACACAATGTGCTGCTCTGATACCAGTAGTTGCACACTGTTCAAAATTTAAACTGTCTGCCAGTGTTCCTGGATCTTAGTTATCCTGTCATTTTATTTTGTGATCATGTGTGTCCCTTTTTCAAAGCTCATGTTGCTGTATTTGCTGATATTAAAGATTTGGTCATTACTTCTGCATTAGCTGCAAATTTTTGTAGAAAAAAAACTCCAGACCTTTGCCATCATTTATAAAAATAACTGTCTTACATTATTTGCAATTATCATCATATTTTACTATTTAGAGACTATTTCCCACTTTACTACAAATAATGGGACCCCAGTAAAGACTTATGTTTGGTTGAATCACCCTAAAAATTAGATGCTCTTCATTAGTTTTTCTTTATCAAGAAAATTACCTCAACATTCTTGGCCCTCACATATGATCCAAGCTCAGGCACTCTTTCTGAAACTCACGGTCATTGCTTATAAGTTGGCTCAGTCAAATAAATTGCCCTTTCACAATGCTCTTTTTTATGAACAAGGGGAGTGTTGGCTCTCATAATCAAGATAACTGTTTCTGAATGTTTCTTTCCTGTGGATGGTTGAGGAGAAACATCATAAAGAGAGAGAGAGATATGTCTAGAAAGTGGGCCTTACATCCCTTCTCAGAGACCATGAAGGTCAGAAAATCAATACTGTTGTCAATGGCTTTTAAGAAGGGGTCTAGTTCTTCTGAGGGGACCCCCAGAAGAGGGTGATGTCATCAATATAACACTTGTAGAACTTAACATACTTGAAGCCTCTCAGACTTGTTAGCATATCTGCTTCCCAGGATCATAGAAACAGGTTGGCAAATGCAGGTACCATCTTGGTGCCCATGGCTACCCCCTTCAACTGGAGGAAGTATTTTTGTTCGAACTCAAATATATTGTTCTCTAGGACCAGTCTCAGACATTTGCTGCAGGTGGCAACCTTTCTTGCATCCCACTCTGCTACTTTAATAAGGTAGTCTTCTACTAGGTTTACGCCCTCCTTGTGGGGAATGCTGGTATATAGGGCTACAATGTGCAGAGTCACTAAAGTGACTTTCTTGTGGCTATTGGTCTGTTGCATAAGAAACACTTAGTTCAGGAGCTCCCATGAGTCCCTTAGAAAAAACTTTAGAGTTTTGGACCACCAGATTTAGGTAGAAGTCCAGCAGTTGAGATATATTTGTTTTTTGTTCTCTTAGATGAGGCAATGTTTCTAAGATGGGGGGTTAATTGCATCTTTGTGTATTTTTCAGATACCAAAGAGCTTCCCTGTATCAGGGCAGTCTACTTGCATAAAGTTATATTCAAGATCTGTGATCTATCCATCACTGAGCATTTTTTTCTGAGGGTCTAGTCAATATGTTGGAATTTGGTGAGTATCTCCTCTTTAAAGATGCTCCAGTAGCTTACATCATTAGAGAGCACTGATCTAATTTTCTCAGCATAATCAGTGTGATTCATGACCACTGTCTTCGCCCCTTTGTCCACCTTCATGTCTTTAAGGTTAGAAGAGCAGTTAAGGTGTTTGAGGGCTTCTGCTTCTCCTTTGGACAAGTTAAAGAATTTTTTCTTTGGTTGGTGGTAAAGCGCTCCTCTAATGTATTCGCACACCTTTGAGATGGTGCTAAGGGTGGAATTGAGGATCAGATTGAACGTGTTCTTTCTTTTATTCATTGCTATATGTAAAATATATAAAACAATAAACAAAACACCCAAATGTCAGAGTCACTAATGTCGACAAAAAAGTTAAAAAAAATGTTGACATCTCAGTGTGCATGCTCCAAAAAATAACATTGGAGCATGCCAGCAAAAAAAAAAAAAAAACAGTTTGCTCCCTCCACACCTCATACTACTCATATATTCCAACTCTGAGATCACATAGTACCTGGGAAAGAGAATATTCTCCAACCCTGATATTGTAGTGATCTTGCCCAAATATTTATCAGCTGTTTTGTCCACAAAATTGTGTCAACAAAACAACTGTTGCCTATTTCCACAGTCAAACTAAGTCATAGATCCCAAAATATATGTATATATATATATATATATATATATATATATATATATATATATATATATATATATATATGTATAGCTTTATAGCTTTACATACACACAGACACACACACATGCATGCACATACACATACATATGTGTATATGGAATCCTTCCATAGAGTCAAACATTCATAATATCGAACGTCTTTAATGCATACAGAAGTGATTGACTAATCATTTGATTGTGTCTGCTGGCATCATTTTGTGGGAGGTCACAGAACAGCAGGAAGTGGGAATTTGCTGGGATCTCGGAGTTGGTATATATATTACATACATATATATAATTAGCAGGAGGTATAGCCCCCAGATGAAGGTTGAAGGGGGCTTGTTCCCTTGCAAAAACGTGAGTTTTTTTCTCATTCTTCTGAGTTTTGATCCTTTGGGATTGATGTTTTAACAGATGATGTGTTTGTAGTGCAATAGTTAGAAGTGCATCCTTCACATTTGTGTGTGTGTGTGTGTGTGTGTGTGTGTGTGTGTGTGTGTGTGTGGATATATGGATCTACTTCATAACACCAAAAGACAGAAATCGCGAATGTGATAATACCAAGAAAAGATAGCTGAAAACTGAAAATACTGAAACTTCAAAATACTGATTTCAAAATACCAAAACTAATCAACATTTATTTTATGTTTTGCAGGGAGGAAAAGCCCCCCCTGCACCCTCCACACTGCCTGTAAATTAAATATACCAACTCAGACTGCACTACTTCTATAAAAATGCAAGCACAGGATCGCACATTATTATTCCGTATACATTACTGATACTGCCTGGATCATCATACGTATGTCTGCCATGTTGAGTAGGTACATATTACAAATCTTTAAAGCTATACACCTAGAGTTAACATGAACTTCATATTTACTATTCAGCTACTTTTTCTATTGCCCTACTGACATAGAAAAGTATGAAATTAAAACATAGGGCAAAAGTAAGTAGAGATATGCCATTTATAAGAGCCATTGTAAAACTTTTAAAAATGTACAGTATATTATAGCATGAATGTGTTATTTGGGGAAGTAAAAGGCATTTAATTTTGAAGCAGTTTACTTTAATTTACAAAGAAAAATTTTCAGTATTCACAGACTTCTTTAATGTTTTGTTCTCAAAAGCATTTCAAATGTGAAAGGGAACTCACATCACATCTGCGGCTTAAAATATGGCATTTTGAAAGGTAGTCCCCAGGATTCAGCAAGCTCTGCATGGCATGCAGGAACAGTGCAGGAGCTGCTGGAAGCAATATAGGCGCCAAGAGATCCAGGAACAAGCTCCCGGGATGTGCACGAGCGCTCCTGCACTATTCCTGCCCCGACACAGCTCCTGTATGCAAATTACCCCATTTGCAGGTGAAAACCATGCAAATGAGGTGAATTTGTGATCCAGGAAGCTGGCAGCTGTCCGTGTAGGACTAGTGTAATCTGCAGAAATGTACTCAGTAACCAAGTACATGTCTGCAAACTACAAAACGGAGCCATGCCAGCTCCAAATAAAGGGTGTATATAACGTGTAAAGCATGCCAATGGCCAAATATATGGCCATTGGCATGGAAAACAGTTGCAAAATTTAAAAAAAAAAAAAAAAAACTTTTTTTTTTTTTGGCTGATATCGGCCATTTAAGCGTAGGGCAGCAGTGTGAAAACGGGATCGTCTGAAAAATAAAAGAAAAACCCTGAAAAAAGCTTTCCCTGCTAAATCACAATTTTGCCATTAAAGTCAATGGCAGGCAGAGACAACAAGGCCAGTGAATAGTGATTGCTAAGGGGAAAGGCTCAGTGTCAGACTTGTAACTAGGCATTAGCAGGCAATCCTATGCAAATGAGGGGAATGATACTGAATCCCAGATTCCCCCTCATGGCTAGCCTGCACCCAACCGTGTAGGTGCAGGAAGACCATGGTGCAAGCCTAAGAGCTAGCTGACATCATAGAGGGGTGTGTCAAGCATACTGTAAGCTTATTGGAGCCCTGTGGCTCGGGTTTGCCCTTAGCTTAGCAGAGCTAAGCAAGGGGGTGTGTCTAAAGCTGCCAAGCACTCTTTACATTGCCTAAGTGGGTATGCATGCCACGCACCATGTTTTAAATGAAAAAAAAGTAAACCAGGAAATAGCAGCTCCATTCACATCTGAGCACTGTGTTTGTGCTGTGCACCCCTGGGCTTAAACAGGAAGGCAATGGTAAGGGAAAACAGCAGTAGGAAGGTTAATCAAGGAAAACTAGGATAGATGGTAGGTGAAATGCATCAGAATCAGCCAATTACACAGCCATCAGCCCAGCCCAGCACACTACTATAAACTATGCAAACACCTTTCCCTCTGTTTTTTCTCACGAACTCTATACCACCGGTGTACACAAGTGGGGAAATTTTACCTAACAAAAGCAACAAAATGATAGGGGCTGCATTAGCTCTAATAAATAAATGGAAGAGGCTGAGGGTGGTGAGGATAAGAATGCTGATGACCAACCCACAGTGAGGAGAAGAAGAGTGTACAGACCCAGGGTAACCTATCAGGGGCTACATGAGTTGGTGATAGTGGACCACTATAGGGTGGACAGAGACCTCCTACAGCAAATTGTTGAGCTGTGCCGGCCACGCCTCACACACAGAACCAACAGAGGGGAACCCATCCCAGTGGATACCAAGGTATGTGTAGGCCTAAGAATATTAGCCACAGGTACCTTCCAAAGGCCAAATGGGGATATCAAGGGGGTCTCATAGGCATCAGCATCCAGGGTACTCCATCAGTTCCTGGATGCCATGTCAGCACATGCCAGTGAGCACTTATATTTCCACAACACCCATGAGGCATTGACCAGCAATATGCATCTCTTCCACCAAATAGCAGAATACCCTGAGGTAGTGGGTGCTATAGACTGCATGCACATACACATAAAAGCACCACCCAGAGAGCAGGGTAGGGTCTACATCAACCGCAAGGGCTTCCCCTCCATCAGCTGCCAGGTCATGTGCAATGCCCAGGGCATTATAATGAATGTGTGTGCTGGCTGCCCTGGAGGCTATCATGACTCCCACATGTAGCATATGATGCAGCTGTACCAGAGATTTGCCAGTGGGGACATCCCTTATGGCCACCTAGTGGGGGATGCTGGTTACACACTGGAGCCATGGCTGATGACACCCATCAGAAATGCACACACACACCCGAACAAGAACTCCATAATGAGGCACACGCAAAGATCAGAATCATAATAGAGCATGTGTTCGGGATGCTCAAGTCATTGTTCCAGTGCCTGGACATATCCGGTGGAGCTGTGCAGTACTCACCAGCTACATGTACCCAAATTGTCATCGTATGTGCTATGCTACACAATATGGTCCTGTTGAAACAGCTGCAGCAGGAACAGCACGGGGCAGGGCCACATAGCCCCCTACCATTGCCAAGGCCTGCACAGGCACAGAATGCCTCGGAGGAGGAACAACCTGGGCCTGCCCCAGTAGGCAGAAGGAGGCATGCCCAGTATGCCCAGGCCTTGGCAAAGAGGCAATGCATAACACATACACTGACATGGTAGGAAATAAGGGAATTACACCTCTCTCTGACTCGCACATACAATAAAAGGGATACCAAACATGATACTACCTGTGCTTAACCATGTATAGTGAGTGTACTATGTGTATCCAACTTAGTCAGCCCTCCAGCACCATCCTCAATACTGGCACAGCCACAAGGTAAGTTACTCTCCCTATCAATTGCTGAATGGTATCAATTGCTGAATGGAGTAGTATATTTTGTTACTTGTATCTATGGTATGGATGTGAGCATGCAAGGTAATCGGGTGACTGAATGGGATGCCAGCAGATAGTAGACACCTATAGTGGTAGCATGAAATCTGTAACAAATACTGTTGTCACCAGAGTAGCCATTACTAGACAAGGTGACAAAACCCACTGCAGTAAATGTGGTGAGCCAAATGTGTGTCCATAGGACACACATGCCAGTCAAGGAGGCTCACAAATCCAACAACAGTCTCAACCAGCAGGACATGCATAGACAAACACAAAGAAAGGCTGTGCTAAGGCCTCTGATTGATGGCTATGGAGAACAGCCCCCCTCCAGACCTACACAGACAGACTACAACAGGTCAGGCAGTGGGGTGTTAGTTCTGAAGGGGAAGAAGTCTGAAACTGAAATGTAGGTCAATAAAACCTAAGAACTGTAGTACACTGATATGCCTCTAGTCTGCATGATAGGTCAGAATACAGAATGAAATGGAGTACCTGAAATACCAGTGCAGTCATAGTAAATGTATACAGTTGTCAGGTGTGCCCCCCCCACCATCCTATGTAAAAATATAATAACATGTATGTGTAGGTATAATAACAGTGGAGCACAGATTACCTGAGCCGGCCAAAGTAGCAGGATAGATTGTAGCACGTGTACAATATGCAGGGCTGTGTGTGTTAGGCTGGTATGTGTTGTATATTGTGTGAGAGTGGTCAGTATGTAAGCATGGTGAGGTTTGCCCTTGTGGCCATTGGCCAGTACTGCCGATGACAGGGCTAAGTTCTCACAACTGCAGTGCCAAACACAATGCATCCCAGCAAGACACATTCCAGCAGTAAGCCATAGTAATTGGTTGGATGTAATATCTGATAACCAAAAAATTAAGAACAGCAACCAAGTAAACACAAAGGTGTCCGGCACAATAAAGGTTATCCTGTATTCCAAAAATGCAGGCAGATCAATCCAAAGTGTACTAAATCCTTTTATTACATGAAAAATAAAAACACATAAACTCCAAACTGATTTCGTCTCCACAAACGGAAACTTCATCAGAATAAATTAATGAACCTCAGCTTTCCTTTTATATTCTCCAAATTTCATTAACTTAATTAATAAAATCATTAAACAATAAAACCATTGCCTTGTTGTAACTTGTTCCATTTAAAGCAACATTCATACATTAAAAACATAATATGAATAAAGGTGCTTTTTTAATGCATAAGACAATAATTCATCATAATATAAATAGTCAATAAAACCGATAAAACCGATTTTAAGTATTTTATACTTCATAGTAAAAATAGAAACTTTAGTTTCCTATAGGAGAAGAAGCATAAGTTATTTATCCAATCTATGAGATATGACCTGAACCCAGGGACCTGTATTTCAAGTTTTCATATTTACCAGAATTGAGATACAAATGTTTGTGAGTAGTCTGCATATCACATAAAATTAATTGTACATAGTAATGTGTAATAATTAATAATAAAACTTCTTCATGTGCATATACCTTGATGCCATTTTTTAATAATTTTTAATTGATTAAAACAGCAAAGTGTTTGTGTGAAAAATATGTCTGTATTCGTTTAAATATATAATTTATTAAGGGATGTGAAGGAATTCATATACATATATAAATATTTTCATTATAAAATTGTACTATAAATATGAAAATAAATATATAAAAAATTGTGTATGAAATATAAAAATATACATATATAATTATAAATATATAAATATATAAAAATATATAAACTTTTTTTACTATACCTTTGTAGACACTAATATTAAATATAAATATAAATATAGATATATATACAAATATAAATATGAATAAAACTATGTTCGAATAAACATTGGAAAAACAGTTGATCATGTTATTGAGAATACTTTCCCCACATTCCATTACTTTATTATGTTTATTGTGTTATTTAGTTATTTTGGGGTCCGTGGCTAGGATCTTGAGTGCTGGAACAATGGAAATGTGGTCATTTAAACCTTTTCCACAACTTGCATCTAGTTTTAGCTGCCATATCATTTCTATATATTCCACTTTAGTTTCCCAGTCACCTCCTCGTTCTGGGTACCCCACCACTTCAAGTACCCAGAATTTAAAATCAGCCTTTACACATTTCATGGAGTGCCTATATAGTGCATTATTCTCATTATGTCTGTTTATATCTCTAATATGCTCATAAATTCTATTTTTCAACTGTCTTTCCGTTTTTCCAATATAATAACTGTCACATGCTCTACAGATCACTAAATAGACCACACCTCTAGAATAGCAACTGCTATAGTTTTTAGCTGTTAATTTAAATGGAATACTGGATATCCTAATCTCCTTATTCTCATAGATATATGGGCATTGTGTACATCTGCCACACTTATATGTTCCATGTTTCCTGCTAGTCCCTTCAACCTGAACTCCTTTTCTTTCTATAATATTCTTAATATTGGGATTCCTTCTAAAACTGAATCTTAATTAAATAACTAAATAACTAAATAACACAATAAACATAATAAAGTAATGGAATGTGGGGAAAGTATTCTCAATAACATGATCAATTGTTTTTCCAATGTTTATTTGAACATAGTTTTATTCATATTTATATTTATATTTGTATATATATCTATATTTATATTTATATTTATATTTAATATTAGTGTTTACAAAGGTATAGTAAAAAAAGTTTATATATTTTTTATATTTTTATATATTTATATATTTATAATTATATATGCATATTTTTATATTTCATACACAATTTTTTTATATATTTATTTTCATATTTATAGTACAATTTTATAATGAAAATATTTATATATGTATATGAATTCCTTCACATCCCTTAATAAATTATATATTTAAACGAATACAGACATATTTTTCACACAAACACTTTGCTGTTTTAATCAATTAAAAATTATTAAAAAATGGCATCAAGGTATATGCACATGAAGAAGTTTTATTATTAATTATTACACATTACTATGTACAATTAATTTTATGTGATATGCAGACTACTCACAAACATTTGTATCTCACTTCTGGTAAATATGAAAACTTGAAATTGGGTTCAGGTCATATCTCATAGATTGGATAAATAACTTATGCTTCTTCTCCTATAGGAAACTAAAGTTTCTATTTTTACTATGAAGTATAAAATACTTAAAATCGGTTTTATCGGTTTTATTGACTATTTATATTGTGATGAATTATTGTCTTATGCATTAAAAAAGCACCTTTATTCATATTATGTTTTTAATGTATGAATGTTGCTTTAAATAGAACAAGTTACAACAAGGCAATGGTTTTATTGTTTAATGATTTTATTAATTAAGTTAATGAAATTTGGGGAATATAAAAGGAAAGCTGAGGTTCATTAATTTATTCTGATGAAGTCTCCGTTTGTGGAGACGAAAGCGCTTAATCGACTTCAGTTTGGAGTTTATGTGTTTTTATTTTTCATGTAATAAAAGGATTTAGTACACTTTGGATTGATCTGCCTGCATTTTTGGAATACAGGATAACCTTTATTGTGCCAGACACCTTTGTGTTTACTTGGATGTAATATCTGTCACCATCTGAAAGATGGACATGGCATGAATGTGGGCCCAGACTTACAAACAGTACACAGGTGGAAGTACCCCAGACAGACAGTGTATAAAATGTTACTGTAAAATGGACACACTTTTGGAATTGTACATACAGGTTAGCAGCACATTAGTTGGGTTTGTAGCATGGAATACCGATGTCATCTGACCAAACACTGGCAGACCACAAACGTCACAGTTATGAAGTATTGAGAAACTGCTGATGTCCCTGCACAAGCCAGCATAAGTGGAATGCCCCACATATATCTGTGAGTCAGATGCAAGTAGCGTCCATAGCACACATGCACCCTCATCCCACCATCACCCACAGGTACCTCACAGGTCTTATCCCTGGTGTTGGGAATGAGTACAATATGACCCCCATCTCCATTTGGAAATAGCCACAGAATGCAGCATGCTGAAGAGGTGTCCCATGCAGGTGTATCCCTAGCTGGAAGCAGCACCCTGCCAGCATCCACACCACTGGATCAATAACGACAGAAACTATTGACATTAACACCTTGCACACCTACCCTGTCACCCCAGGGGAATATATTGGCTTGCAGTCTGGGACTGTAGGAGTGACACAATGCAACAGCTGGCTCTAGATGGCCTGCATCACTACCAAATGCCCTACAGTCCTCTGCCAAAAGCATGTGGCTCACCCATACTGCCAATGTATATTATGTCATGAACTCCAAAATAACAAACATAACATAGTCCACAGAACCCAAATGCAAGGCCATGTGGACAAATCACAGTAACATGTCCACCATGTCCTACTGCATGAACTGTGGACCAACACCAAATTACTGCTGGGATGAAGTGATAACTATAGGGAACTTATCAGATAATGTTTGCATAATGTTTGGAAGAGGATAGAATAACAGTGGGGGGTAGGAGAATGGACGCCATGGACTGTGTAAAGTCTGAAACTCAGCCATGTGCACATACTATCCCTGCCTGCAAACACAGGAATGGGTGGCTACAAACCTGCTTGCAAACCACAATGACCAGAAATATGACCCCTGCCTCTGGGTAACCTGTGTGAACCTGTACAACTCTGAGGTATGGCCACAGTAGGATATAGCCATATTGTCACGTCAATGGAGGTACAAGCATGGGATCCTCAGCCACCACTGTGCCAAGGTGCTGAACCATTTACACAGACCCATCAACAAGTGTCTGCAGCTTCCCCTCCATAATGGCATGATTGTGCAAGAATATGTAGGCTGCAGACCACAATACTGGTCACAGCTTAATTCACCCTGTGTTCCCCAGAAAACTACTGCAAGCAAATATGTATACCTGACAGTAGTTGATGACATAAAACATCACAGTGTAAAACAGTACTCATCTGAACATCTCTGCTAACACCAAAACCATGTAGCAGAAGCAGCACAGTCAGAATTACCTACAGTAACCCACTATCCTTTGCCCATTTTGACTCCATATTGTCAACCAATCTACAGATATCCCACAGAAACAGGCTGCTAGCTGTAGGTGTAGAACACAAAAGCCTGCACTGGAGTACAACCTACCTGGAATGGATTCACACATTCAATACAGAAGGTCATACTGGGCATGCTCCCACACTTAGAGAAACAATGCCCATGTCTGACAACAAAATACTGAAAAGTCATACTGGGCATGCTCCCACACTTACAGAAATGAAAGCTCATGTCTGGCAACAACAGTGGACTATACATATCTGACAGTGACAGATGTTTGTGCACACACTCCACATTGCACACCAGTCATGCTTTGCACACACATTGGATAGAAATACACACATATATCCAAGGACAACACACTATAATAGGCCAAACTTACACACACATAGATGTGTGGAGGAGAGTGACAGACAGTGACAAAGAGTTTCCCACCATGAGGCCTGTCCCACGCAGCATACATCCAATTGGCTAAAACCACATGATGTGCAAATGTCAATCACTGTAGACATTTGCCTCTGGTATCTCTCAGCACTATAGTGTCTGTGGTGCTTGTGATAACTGTGTAACATGACTGTACAAGTCAATATTCATACAGCAGTTGTATACACGTATCTGTGAAATATAAACCTGTGTGTGCCTGAGTGTTGTGTGTCTGCTTCCAGATGAATGGCTTATGGCCCGTGCACAGACACTGCACTCCCCATTGCCCTACTTTGTCAAGCCTGCTGATGTCATTCACCTTGAAATACACCTTTGGTGAAGCAGTAGCTCTATAAGCTCCATGGCATGTGCTATAACTGCATAATGCTCTAGTATGATATACTAGTTAGGTAGGAGTTCTAATCCCAGACATGGAAAGTGTGTGTGTGTGTGTGTGTGTGTGTGTGTGTGTGTGTGTGTGTGTGTGTGTGTGCGTGTGTAGGGATCAATGCTTTTGTGGCCATTCACAGTCACTACACTCCCCATTGCCCTACTTTGGCAAGCCTGCTGTCATTCACCTTGAAATACACCTTTGGGGAAGGAGTAGCCCAGTAAGCTCTGTTGCATGTCCTATAACTGCGTGATGCTGTAGTGTGATGTACTAGTTAGGTAGGGGTTCTATTTCCAGACACGGTAACTGTAATACTGTGTGTGTGTGTGTGTGTGTGTGTGTGTGTGTGTGTGTGTGTGTGTGTGTGTGTGTCTGTGTAGGGATCAATGCTTTTGAGGTCATTCACACTCACTACAATTTCCATTGCCCTACTCTGGCACGGCTGCTGATGTCATTCACTTTGAAATACCCCACTAGGAAAGAAGTAGCCCAGTAAGCTCTGTGACATGTGCTATAACTGTGGAATGCTGTAGTGTGATGAACTAGTTAGGTAGGAGTTCTAATCCCAGACATGGCAACTGTGAGACTGTGTGTGTGTGTTTGTCATTAGTATCCTGGATGGAGGTAGCTGTGTGTGTGTAATAACAGGATTCATTGTGGAGTAGGTTTTGTAAATTTCTTATATGGTGGGCCTATTTCACAATGTCCACCTTACAAGAACAACAGATGTCAAACAGCAGAGAGGCTGGGTTAGACAATCCATATCCCTACATGTGACATCATGGATTGGGGAACAGTATAGGCAACCCTTGTATTACGCAGAGAACACTCTCAACCCATGTCTCATACACAAACATACTTGGCTAGGCAACAACCACTATGTTGGTAGTTCCCTGCATCTTGCCCACAGATAGTAACCGTGGTGTGATTGCAGTGGACTACACAGGACATGGCACCCTGTTCCATCCCTACAATGGACAAATCATTGCATACAGTGGTCCTTTGCTATGTTCCCCACTGGACACCTGCAACAACTGTAGAGTTAGCAAATGTAACCCACAAAGGAAATACCATGTATTATACATATGCCCTGTATGGACAGATGCCACTAACACCAGTGAATACCTGTATCATGCTGTCAATGTAGGTGCAGGGTCAACCTGGTTTCCATTGCCAGTTCTCACCACATGAGGTCAGGAATGGCACATCTGATGATAATCTGTCTGCACAACATGCCGCAGACACCCCAGGTATACATCCACATGTCACAGAACACGCATGTGGGACGTGTGCACATCCCAGATACCGTCCATGTTAAAGAATATAGAATACATACATGGCAAGCATTGTACAGCACTGGCCACCCACAATAGTAACCCAGATGAGTGGATGGTGAATACAATACCCACCTGTGTGGGCCAATCCAGACACTACACCCCTAAGCCACACTGCACAACATCATCATGCAGACTGATGCTAAGGTATACCCTTTACCTAGCCTTTTACAGCCTTCTGGAACATTCAGACACTACACACCTGTGAAGCAATGCACCCATGCATGTCAGTACTGCCAACACTGTGTGTGTGTGTGTGTGTGTGTGTGTGTGTGTGTGTGTGTGTGTGTGTGTGGAGTATAATGATATGGACACCATTCACACTTACTACACCTCCCATTGGCCTACTGAAGCATGCCTTCTGATGTTAGACACCTTGACATACCCTATGCCCATATATCAGCCTGATAACCTCTGTGGTGCATGGGATACCTGTGTATTACTGTAGTGTGGCAAACTAGTTAGTTAGGAAGTCTAATCCTGACCCTGCCAACTGTGATAATGTGTGAGAGTCCCCGAGAGAGTGTGGCTTTGTCGTCCTTGACACCTGTTCTTGTGGACAGTTGCATGTACTACACCTACCTTATCCCTCCTTTATCACTGTTGCTGATGTCTCTCACCATCAAATATACATTTGAATAGCTTCCCCCACATATAAGCTATGTGGCACATGCAATAACTGCATAGACATGTAATAGCAATACATAGTCAGGCAGGAGTTTGAAACCCCATACTGGTAAGTGTGTGACACAAACATGCTTAGCTTTTACTCTCCTACCCCCTTCCTGTCGTACTTTGTCTCTGTCTGTCTCTCTCACTCCCTCTCTGGTGGATGTGGAGAAGTACACCTGCTTTGCTTAGGCAGCAACTTGTGTTTTGTAAGTGATGCTCATGATCAGCTGATGGCATGTGCATGAATTGCAGTCCCCCACTAGATGACTGCATGTGGAACAGCTGTGGTAACATTCCCATAGCCAATTGCATGGAAACACTCCTATAACTAGGAACATCATGTGGGTGTTGGCCCTTTTAATTTACTGTGAGCAGGACTTCATGTCAGTGTTTGGCAAACAGCATCACAGATGGTAGTGGGATATACCTCTAACAGCATACACTGTGGAGACAGACCAACAAACAGGAGGGGGTGTGTTCCAGACATGACTACAGAATGTAAGTTTTGCTCTCTAGCATTTGAAGTAATGTTGGTTTAACAGGGTTTCTGTGGATATGGCTGGTCTTTATAACTTAATATCTGTCATGACAGTGTTATGTGCTTGAGGAAACTCCCACCTATAGGGTTATCTGCAGACTGGCCAGTGTTTGGAGTCTTACATGTCTTGTGTTACTCACAGATTATCTATCTTAGAATTGCTGAAGCATAGTTTGAGGATTGCAGTCGGTACATTTATTTATTTATTTATTTCCAGTTTGATTACCGGGGATGTCCACTGGGTCAACATGACCCGTTTTCAGTGGAGGCCCGGGGAGAAAAGCTCCGAGAATGCATTAAAAAGAACAATTTACATACAGGATTTAAAGAAATACAAGCTAGGTCTGAGAATGCATTTGCAGTTTACAAATATAACAAGAGGTACCTTTAGTGCCAGAAACAATTCTGTAGATCTCTATATTTACAATATTTACTAGT
>NC_056743.1:1061108297-1061118297 GCF_019279795.1 Protopterus annectens
ATGAGGTATAGCCTGGTAGCGCTGGAGTCCTCTCAGGAGCCTTGAACCAGGTTTCAGTTACTGCACAGACGTCGATGTTCTCCATACTGAGGAGTGCATCGAGTGCCTGCATCTTGAGATTTAGACTTCTGGCGTTGATCAGCATTACCCTTAGTTTTTTTTCCCTTTTTGTTTTCTAAGAAGGTGGGTTTATCTTTTGAGCCTTGCCTAAAAAAGGCACTATGGGGGTGGCAAGAGCCTTAGCCAATATCCAGAAGCCCAGTGGTGATAGATGCAAGCTGTCCCTTGCGAAGCAGCATGGCTTGTCCAACATGTCATCCCAAGCAGACAGACAATGGATCCCCTTAGAATGACACCAGTACTTGAGCCAATTATTAAAGCTGATCATCTTGTCTTTGTATTGTGGCATCATTCTTGGTGAGGGCAAGATGCTGCTCAGGGTCAGGGTCATACCAGCCTGGGCTACATAATCAGAGAGCTCCTCTATGTCTCTTTTCATGTAGTCCAGGGAGGTATGTCTCAGGTCATTCACGCCAGCATGGACAATGACGGAGTCATATTTGTACTTGCTTTGGAGTGACCTGAGTGCATGTGTTATGTGGCGGATCCTAGCTCCCGATAGGCAGCTCACAGTCACCCTCTCCTTGTTCAGCCTGGTATGCGGGAAATCAGTGTGTCTGACTATAGAGTCACCTATTACTAGTGTATCAGGCATGGTTAACTGCTGTGACTATAGTGCACAGGGTCCTGGGTTCAAGTCCTGCAAGGACTGTTTATTTTGTTGCTGGGCAGAACAAGGGCTGTTGGATACAGAGTGGTTAAGGCAGTTTTGAGCATCTTTAAATGCATTTGCATGGGTTTGTGTGAAGCTAAGCGGTGCTAACGTACGGTTAAACGTACAGACCCTTACACTGTATAGGCTTCCCTTACCAGTGTGCAAATATGCTTAGCTATAATATTGCAGCAATGCTGACACCTGCTAAGCATGGCTCAGCCCTGGTAACCAGTGCTCACATTCCAGTCTGATAACATAGCAGGGTAATGACATCTGTAATAAGTGTATGTAATGCCATGTACATAACATGTGTCTTTGTGCTGTCATTACAGTAGCAAGGGGTGTGAGTCGACTGTCTGAGGCACTTGAGTATATATGGCTTATACAGCACTCTTATCCATGTGAATGTGTTACATACATGGGTAGTATTCCATGTTATATGCAGTCACACTGGCATGTAGTGTGTCATTACGTTACTACTGTTGACAGTGCTTTCCCAAGTAAGAGTAGATTGCTAATTGTAGTACTGGAAACAAACACTCCTGCATACAAAGGTGGACTCTGAATCCTCACTGTCATGTTCCTGGTGTGTGAGCTGTGTCTCATTAAATATTTCCTACTGGATAATGAGCTGACATGTAGAAAATAACTTTAGACTACTGTGTGTAGAGCACATGTCAGTGAGGGCTGCCGTCATGTAGTAATGGCATACCTATTGGTGTCAGACGTCTATCTGAAAACACATTCATCCTAATGCATAGCTAGATGGCTAGCTGATGTCTGTCAGTCCTCTGTAAAGATGTGCAGATGTCAGGTATCCATCTTGGATGCTTACAGGCAATCTATGCTTGACTGACACTGACATGTCTGACCAGCTGTGTTATAAATGACACAGATAGGACTCCACACCCTGTATGCACCACATGCCATGGATACTTCAACTACACTACCACAGCCAACAGAACATGCTTGGGTACAGGTTTCCAAGACAGACACTGACCATGTTATGTACTACATGTTGCATACATGTCAATTGGAGCACCTCACTGGACCTCTGCAAGAGGCACCCAGATTATTGGCTGATGCAGGTCACTCTCACCCTGAGGATCACTCCAGTGGTGTCTGTTGATAGATGGCCTGCTGGCACATGGCAGGTGGCATGATACCATTGCACACACATCCCCTACACTTCTCATCTCTCCATGAACAGTAGTCTGATACACACCTATGAACACCTGCACTAATGCACCCCAGTACTGACAAATGTGTATGTTTGCATTATTGAGAATATCAGTGTCTGTGTGTTTGTAGGTCTGTAGTTGGGAATACCCTGAGGCCCTTCACACCCACTGCACCTCCATTGCCATAGTTAGATGTGGCTGCTGCTGTACTGGACATTACAAGTACCTTGCTATGCTCTTCTCCCTAAAGGCTACCTGAGCCTTGCAGTACCAGCACAACACTGTTGTAAAAATGGGTTGATAGGCATGGGATACCCACTGAGTTCTGGCAGGTGTGTGTGTGTGTGTGTGTGTGTGTGTGTGTGTGTGTGTGTGTGTGTGTGTGTGTGTGTGTGTGTGTGTGTGTGTGTGTGTAAGGTACAGCATTCTGAGGCCACATTTTCCTATTACAATATGCACTGCCACACAGTATTAGGGATAGTTATGTTGCTGACCGTAGGAGAAGCATGACAATGCATCACCCTACTATGCCTGTGGCATGTGCATTAGATGCATATCCCTGTAGTAGCACTCTTGGGATCAACAAGGGGTTGTAGTGCAGTCCTGGTCAATGTGTGATGGTGCGTATGTCAGAGTGTTATCATGAGTTTCGGTTAGTACAATAACCACAGTGGGGTGTGGGTGCTGGGTATACTGTCATTACACCATGGTACCCCCTGTACATGTCCCATGTGGGTCTACATTAGAACACTGAAGTTTCAAAACTTTGAATGTTCTAATATCAAACCCTATTCAGCGAAAGCTGAAAACATCGAACATACAGATTTTTTTTCCTAAAAAAAATTTGCTGTTCCAAAACACATACACACAACACAAGCACACCAAACAAACAGCAATCCACACACATACACCTAAAATCTTACACCTAACCCTACACTAAACTATACACACACCACTAACTATCCACTTACCTTAACCTAAACCCTAACCCTAAGGTCCATCACTATCGCACACACACCTCACCCGCTCCCTAACCCTAACTCACCTAACTCGCCCTAACCCTCATGTCCACACAATCGCACACATACCTAACCCGCACCCTAACCCTAACTCACCTAACCCTGCCTAACCCTCACGTCCATGCAATCACACACTTACCTGAACCCGACTCGTAACTTTTCACCACAGTGCTGAAAATACCAAAGAAACAGAAATGGACAACCAAATTCTTTCCCTAGGAAAAAATTTGGTTTTCTGTTGCTTCAATATTTTTAGCTTTTGCTGAATAGGGATCGATATTAGAACATTTGAAGTTTTGAAACTTCGATGTTCTAATATAGACCCTCCCATGTACCACTGTATGGGGACCACTGTCACCATCAACCATACAGGTAACTGATAACACTATTCAGCCCAGTTATGCATCTATGTGCAAGCTACTTGTAACACAATGGACACACTGACAAGGTAGTTAGCACGGATAGGCCCAGGTCTCTCAGATGTGTGTTTGACTGTTCTGTGTTTGTCAATGTGTATATGATGGTATGTCACACTATGTATTGTCCATAAACAACCATTACATCCCCCATTACCATACTGTACATGCCTGGGGATGTTCTGCATGCAACATGTAACCTGGAACACACCTCATCCTAAAAGCTGTGTGGTGTGTTGCAATTAAAGCCACACATATCAGTAGCACTACATACCTAGGTATGGGTCTAGTCCCAGTGTTGCCAAGTAAGAGTGTGCATGTATGTGGAGGAATCTACTTTTGTTTGCAGAATATACATGTCCAGGGAGGTCATCTGTCAAAGAACTGCCTGGCATATGCTAACATTTCACAGGTATCATCCTGTGTGGACATACAATCCATCACAACTAGTGTTAGATGTGTGAATGGCCTCTTCCCCACTGTATAGGTGTGCAGTGATACTGGGGTTGGTATATATAGCTGGGTGTGGTTGTTGTGGACACAGCCAACATCTTTGCAGTTACTGTTGAGTGTATCCCGCTGCTTAGCTGGCCGTAATACTGTACAGTTCATGTTAACAGGTTAGGTAGTTGTATATCACATTATCTGTGGTTCTACAGCACCTCTCACCCTCCAAAGGGTAGGGGTGTGCCACCTACACCAGCAAACATATGTTTACTGAGTTGAGGATTGCACTACACTGGGGAAGGGGACATATACCCTGCCAGTACCATCGTTAATGACATTAAACTAAAAGACTGCTTATTCCCCAATGTGTTGTTGTGCCTAGTCTGGCTTGATGGAATTACATAGGCTACAATGGATTCCTTGCACAGGTACATACATCCATGTGTACAGTATTCTCTGTGCAGTGCATCAACATCAAAGCCTCTGTGTATGTTATACACAAACGTGGTGTGTACCACCCAGTACAACTACCATTGTCCACTGTAGAAGGGCTACTAACAGCAGCCATCATGCACTCACCTGTATACACCACTCCCAGACCTATCAGCCATGTGGCACAGGCAGTAATTGTTATACAGACCTGTGACATGTGTTCACCTGTACCCAGGATATGGCACAGTCAAGGTGTCACCACAGTGCCACACCCCTTGTGAGATATGACAGCAGACTATCCTACTGCTGACACATGGACACCTACAACACAAACGGATAACATCATGGAGACCACAATCACTCAGTGTTAATAACAGCTATAATGTATCATGGCTGAACAGCTACACTTTCTGACATGCAAGCATTAAACTTTACTGTTGATAACATGTTACACAGTAGTACACTGGTACACCATAGTACAGTCACCGTGTGCATCAGAACCATATTAGCCTGTCCCTGCATCGATGTTAACAATGACAGGGATGTAGCACAGGTATCATCATATGCACAGGGTGTGTTTTGGTTCACCAGAGACCTCAGCTGAGCCATATATTTGACACCGTGTGTGTGAGTGAGGGGTTTTAATTATTGATATGGCCATGGTGATGTGGTGTATGTAGGTATGGGGTTGCCCTAGCTGTGACTGTATTGTGTGTGAGTATGCATGCACACAGTGCTGCCATGTTCCTATACAGGTGTTTGTTGGACAACTGCAGACCATACCTGGAAGGGTGTGCAGTTTACCGCCTCTGGCCATAGACAAGAGAACTGTGTCTGCCAGGGGGTTCCACGGGCACATCCAGGTAGAAGCCACAATACGGTACTCTCCCCTGATGATGACATATGTCTGCTGGAACCAGGTCACTCCTGGGACTGACCATGGCCATGCGCATGTGGCTTGCTGTGGGTGTGGTGTGGTGTGGACAACACCCCCCTAAAGTGCTGTGGCTGGTACTGCTACTATGGGAGCAGCTTGGCATCCTTGCACATTCACATCAACCTCCAGCTGTTGGTGTTGCTGGCCTATGTCCACATGGCCATCGCACCACTCCCACCACATGCTCAAGCACGGATAAACCACAGTCGATGAGTCCCACCATCTCATCCCACTGTCTATCTATGACCTCTGTATAATAATGGAGGGCACCTGCAAAATCATAGATGTTGTCAGTAACAGCTGAAAGAGTAGTCCTCCACAGCCTCAGACCGTGTCTGGTGTACCATTCCATATGTGCCTTCACCTCCATGACAGCCTGAAACATTCATCTGGTGGTAGCATATCTGGCACTTCTGCCAGGGGCACTATTACCAGCAGCCCTCCAATGAGCACCACTGTACATCTGCCTATGTGGTACCCTGCTGGACATCTGGCTATGGCTGCTGTGTCCAGACACATGTGCCATAGATACCACATTATCCTGTGCATTGCCACTCTGCTATGGCCAATGGTGATGGGGTATCTATAAGCACTATGACTGTGTGCGGGGATGGGGTGAATAACAGGGGGATGTCAAATGATGGTGCAGTTTCATCCTCTGACAACCCCACCTGTGCCTCAATACACCTATCATCATTTTCAGTGTCAGTATGGACACCAACATCAGATTGCCTGCAGGAGGCAACCTGACCCACCTCGCTACCTGTGAGGGGAAAACAAGAAATGCACTTTAAGACCTGTACATCATTGCTTAACAGTACACACACACACACACACACACACACACACACACACACACACACACACACACACACACACACACACACACACACACACCCTGACATTCCACCATAATACTTACCTGTCCCCGATTTTACAGACTGTCCCTAGTTTATTCTCTTAAGTTCCCCATCCTGCATCAGACTTGGAAACTTACAGTCATTAATACCAATCATTAATGTATTATTCTTCTAATTGCCTAGACAAGTGATCACAAAACATGACCTGTTACTCCATTACCTCTTTGACTTGACTGGAGTCAGTCTTTCAAAGACTCACTGCTGTCATCCAGTGTTCACCCTGGGTTTGCCCAGACATCTTGAGCATGAACCCCATATGTTAGTGGTAACTACAGTCACTCAATAATGCCACACACTAGAGTGTCATATGTAAATATTGTTCAGTAGATGCAAGATCTGCTGCTCTATTAGCTTATTATGTGGACTACAGTAATATTTGGAAACACTCTCTGGTGTTGTCTAGTAATTCCCCAATGCATCAGTAGTGCTGCATACATGGGTATTCTTTCACATTTCTGCTGATTGCAATTATGACAGTATCCCTGGTGTCTAGTTTCCCTCCCAATGCATGTTCCTTGCTACACACCTTATTATACTATCAACTGTCCTGAGATTACATGTCAGACAAGTATTCCTGGTGTCTCATGTGTCTGTCCATGTACTGGATAATTTCAAAGGGAAGTCGAGAGGTATGAACAACCCCACAATCACACATGTGCATACATGGACACACACACACACACACACACACACACACACACACACACACACACACACGCACCCTAAATACATCAACCCCCCTCCACTCCACCAGATTACACTTGCAAACAAAATAACCCCCCCACACACACACACTTACAGGTGAGGTTGCACAAAGATATTACACACAGACCTCCCATTACCCATCTGTCAACATGCATGACATATGGCACTCAACAGCATGCCCATGCTAGCAACATTATACATGTGTGTGATGCACAGGTTGTGCTAGTAGGTGATGTCCCTTCCCCTGGAACACACTGCACCCATGTACACAGTATTGCTGTGCACCTATTCAGCACCCTGGCATGTACTATGCACCATACCTCACAGGTGTACACACCATTGTTGAATGTGTATTACTGTGTCAGTAATGTCTGTTTTGCTGCTCACAGCCCCTATGTGTTTGTTTGACATGTATCTGGGATGATATGTGGACAGATGTCATTTGTGAATGCTTGATGTCTGATTTACAGATCTCATCATCAGCAGTGCATGTATGGCCAATATGATACAATTACACTGACAACCTTCAAACCTTACCATGGCTATGGGGAGTGTACACACCCTTATTCATATGACGCCCTCTTCCTTGATATGCCATGGGACCACATTACTGTATATGTTAACATTATATGAACCTGATATGTGATATATGACCTGTATAATCAAATGCAGTGTCAAACAAATGTGTTAGTTGTGCAGATGCTGCTTGAGATGCATACACTTTGTGGGTGCATCTGTGTGCATGCCCTTATCATGATGGTTTGTTGCACCAAATGTTATGTGTACTACAGCAGTCACTATTCCTGGCAGGGGTATACTAGCATGGGCCATCTGCATTTGCCAGTATTTTATCAGTCTGCCCTACAGATGTCCCTCAACTCTGCATGATTGCAAGGTTAACTCATGTGCACATCCCTTGGAGTTAACACACTGCTGTCACTATTGCTGTGGAGTCAGGGTAATGTCTGCCACATTTCCTGACCCTGACTGTGTGCAGATACAGCCATTCATACCATCCTTCGGATCCCTGCTGCAGTGCACTGTTGTGTCATGATGACACCCTCTCCCCACACTCAGCTTTTTTGCAGATGCTTGACAACTATGGCCTGCACATGTGTGTCATTTTGCAGTATCCCAAACACTGAACACCATGTGTACCAGCCTAGTCCCAGCTAATGAATGGCAAACATACAGGTGTACACTGGCACCGGCAACGTACAGATGGGGATGGTGGGCCTGAGGTGGGGTGGGGTGCTGGTCGTGCAGCACATGTATCTTACTAGATACTGTCTATAGGTTTCCAACGTGGTCTTGGTACACCAGTACACATTGCAATGCATGCCTTTTGGGGACCTTTTCTGTTATGCATATGCTACCTGTAGAGAGGCCTGGCTGATGTTTCCTGTGGTACAACTGTCCCATCTGATTACCCTAACCCATGGACCACACATATGCAGAGTCCAGGCAATTGCTGACATGGGTACTGCACAGCTAGTACTTGCTAGACATTCCTACAACTCCCTCAGTGTTGTGGCATGTTACTAGGCAGCCTGCATGACAGGTTTGCTACATGGGACATCATCTGTCTTGGATGGCCATCTATTTACTTTCTACATTAATCCTGTCCCATACATCCTCACCACATACATGACTGTCTGCACTGTTTGCCATGGTATATGCAGTGATGAAGTATGGCTACCTGTCCAACTCCTGGTTGCTACCTGTTGGATACAGGGTCCACACCATGACATCTAAGATGTCTGCAAGCCATGGCTATCTCTGTTGCAGGTAAGTGGGCACATTTGATGGCCAAACATCTTGGACAGCAGACCATTTCTTGGTGTGACGTTGGGGACATGTACTTACTGGAAGGTCCATTCTCTTGAAGAATGCATGCTGTCAGTACCTCAACAGCTGCTTCCACTATATTATATCTGGAGTGTGTGCACACATATGCTTCCAGTGTTTGTGAAGGTATGAATTCCCCATATTTGCTGTCCTAACATACGATTCCATATTACACACTCATTGCCCATGTTAGGACCACATTGCAGGTTGTAAGGGTTGCGGACTGCAGTATTGTGATATGCAGTAGCGTAGATATGTAACAGTTGCCATTGTAATACTGGTATATACACTGTTATAGCACTGTATAAGGGTGATGTTTCACACATGTCCCTACTGTAGGCCATTTGTCCCACCATTATGTTAATCTCGGTGCACACATTTTGCAATGTTAGAATGTTAGTTATATTGCAGGAGTCTGACATACCCTTCAGATACACCATCATGGTGACCACTGTGATGCAGTGCAGTTAACAGCAACAATATGTGAACATGTACAGCATGCATTATGGGTAAGTGTGTTAAATGTGTGCATGGAATATACCATGGCCATAACATGACTGGTGTATTGGCAAACCGGAACAAACACCATACTCACCAGCTACAGGCTGCTGCCCTGGAGGTATACCAGAGGGGCCTACATAAGTGTGTGAGAGATGTGATATCAGTAGCCACAGCTGAGGCATTGGTACAGGGTAGGTGCAGCATTACAGTACATCAACAGTACAAGCCCACAATACTACAGATTATGCACATCTGTTTATTACTGCTACACAGCAACAGACTATATAGATTTCATCCCACATATGCATGAACTAACTGTACAGATGTGGACGGATATGCAACAGGTGTCTACTGATGTGTCCTGTGGCCTTACCGGCATGCTCCTCTGCCATTGTGTGGGTAGTACCCACCTCCACTATGCTCTCCACCAGGTGTTGTGTGTGAGGGTGGGCAGGTACCCCGAGGCTGGCAAGGAGCTCCTCAACATGTGTCGGGGGGCTGGATGGCATGGCCCCCCTGTTAGAAGCTGGCCCCCCCTGACTGCAGCAGCATGCTGAAAGGCATGGAGAAGTAGATCGGTGCATTGATGTCGGACCTGCTCATAACTGTGGTTATACAGGCCAACATTGTTTATCCTGTGGACAAGATTGTTCCACAGGGCAATCCACTCCTACAGATCATGGGCTGTTCAGCTGGACAACATGTGGTAGTGCTGCACCAGGTGTGAGATGATGACATCATTCTCCTCCACTGCATAAATGGGCCAGCGCTCCCTAGGCATATTGCCTGAAAGACATAAGGATGGAAACAGGTTTGAGG